>NC_056461.1:30565574-30848074 GCF_018296145.1 Oncorhynchus tshawytscha | reverse complement strand
AGGCCTAATTGCCCAACATCAGTGCCCGACTTCACTAATGCTCTTGTGACTGAATGGAAGCAAGTCCAGCAATGTTTCAACATCTAGTGGATAGCCTTCCCAGAAGAGTGAAGGGCTGTTATAGAGGCGAAGGGGGGAACAACTCCATATTAATGTCCATGATTTTGGAATGAGATGTTCAAAGAGCAGGTGTCCACATACTTTTGGTTGGACAACACATGCAATTGAAAATATATATATTTTTTTATTTGATATCTTTGCAGCATGACGAGTGGTTTTGTCAATAACCTATGTTTTTCTCTCCATGTTTCAGAAGCTAAGTTTAGATGAGAGCAAAGTGGGTGATATGCGTAGGAAACCCTCAGACACGGATCGTCAGAGCCTCTCTACTCCCTTCTCTGACTCCACCGTCACCCCGGCAACCTATGCAAACTCCAACATAGCCATCTTTGAGGTAACGGGGGCAGGAGGCTCTCTTCTAAGAATGGTTCAGGGAGTTCTGAGGCTTGTCTGAAAGTTGATTCAGAACTATCAAACACGTACCTTTTTACAGGGAGACTGGGCTTGGATGAAAAGACTCCCGTCTGGAAACTTTAAAGCCATTACTCCCCAGACCAGTGACGTCTTTGAGTTGGTGAGGTTCTACTGTAAAATATACTGCCAGTTACGATGTAAGAAGATTTGATGATGAGAAATCCGTTTGACTATAACTAATGTGTCTCTGTTGTCAATTCAAATGAGCCCATTGTCACGGCTCTGTTCTTTCAGATGAAGGACATACGACATGAGAACGTCAACCTCTTCCTGGGGTTTTTCCTTGACTGTGGTGTTTTCGGCATCATGACAGAGTATTGCTCACGTAGCAGCTTGCAGGACTTGCTAAGCAATAGTGACGTTAAGCTGGACTGGATGTTTAAGACCTCCCTGTTATTGGACCTTATCAAGGTAACCACTAGTAGTGGGGTGTGGCCAAAATCCCCTCAGGGACATACAGTTACACTATCCCTATAGGAAGACCTGCAGCTGCCACAATGTGCTTTAAATCATTTTACATTACAGATTTGTTAGAGTTTAGGTCCCAAAGTTCATTTAATGCCCAACTCACGGTATACCGTGAGCTACCTTTCTCTCTGACATGACACCGACACTACTTTTTTCTGTCTTCCATAGGGCATGAAGTACCTCCACCACCGAGGGGTTTGTCATGGACGACTCAAGTCTCGGAACTGCGTAGTGGATGGCCGCTTTGTGCTCAAGCTCACAGACTACGGCTACAACAAGATTTTGATGGCACAAAGATTCCCATATGAAGATCCCTCCGCAGAAGGTGGGTGTTAAGACCACTCAAATCAAATCAAATTTAATTTGTCACATGCGCCAAATACAACAGGTAGACCTTACAGTGAAATGCTTACTTACAAGCCGTTAACCAACAATGCAGTTTTAAGAACATACCCCCAAAAATAAAACATAAAAAGTAAGAGATAAGAATAACAAATAATTAAAGAGCAGCAGTAAATAACAATAGTGGGGCTATATACAGGAGGTACCAGTACAGAGCCAATGTGTCAATGTGCGGGGGCACCGGTGTTGAGGTAATTGAGGATAATTATGTACATGTACAATGCCTTGCAAAAGTATTCACCCCCTTGGCGTTTTTCCTATATTGTTTCATTACAACCTGTAATTTAAATGGATTTTTATTTGTATTTCATGTAATGGACATACACAAAATAGTCCAAATCGGTGAAGTGAAAGGAAAAAAATGACTTGTTTAAAAAAAAACAAAAAAAAACATTTAACGGAAAAGTGGTGTGTGCATATGTATTCACCCCTTTGCTATGAAGCCCCTAACTAAGATCTGGTGCAACCAATTACCTTCAGAAGTCACTTAATTAGTTAAATAAAGTCAATTTGTGTGCAATCTAAGTGTCACATCATCTGTCACATGATCTCAGTATATATACACCTGTTCTGAAAGGCCCCAGAGTCTGCAACACCAGCAAGTAAAGGGCACCACCAAGCAAGTGGCACCATGAAGACCAAGGAGCTCTCCAAACAGGGACAACATTGTGGAGAAGTACAGATCAGGTATGGATTATAAAAACATATCCAAAATTTTTAGCATCCCACAGAGCACCATTAAATCCATAATTAAAAAATGGAAAGAATATGGCACCACAGCAAACCTGCCAAGAGAGGGCCGCCCACCAAAACTCATGGACCAGGCAAGGAGGGCATTAATCAGAGAGGCAACAAAGGGACCAAAGATAACCCTGAAGGGGCTGTAAAGCTCCACAGCGGAGATTGGAGTATCTGTCCATAGGACCACTTTAAACCGTACACTCCACAGAGCTGGGCTTTACGGAAGAGTGGCCAGAAAAAAGCCATTGCTTAATAAAGAAAAAAAAATCGAACACATTTGGTGTTTGCCAAAAGGCACGTGGGAGACTCCCCAAGCATATGGAAGAAGGTACTCTGGTCAGATGAGACTAAAATTGAGCTTTTTGGCCATCAAGGAAAACGCTATGTCTGGCGCAAACCCAACACCTCTCATCACTCCGAGAACACCATCCCCACAGTGAAGCATGGTGGTGGCAGCATCATGCTGTGGGGATGTTTTTCATCGGCAGGGACTGGGAAACTGGTCAGAATTGAAGGAATGCCGTTAAATACAGGGAAATTCTTGAGGGAAACCTGTTTCAGTCTTCCAAAGATGTGAGACTGTGATCGAGGTTTACCTTCCAGCAGGACAATGACCCTAAGCGTACTGCTAAAGCAACATTTTAGTGGTTTAAGGGGAAACATTTAAATGTCTTGGAATGGCCTAGTCAAAGCCCAGATATCAATCCAATTGAGAATCTGTGGTATGACTTAAAGATTGCTGTACACCAGGGGAACCCATCCAACTTGAAGGAGCTGGAGCAGTTTTGCCTTGAAGAAAGAGCAAAAATCCCAGGGGCTAGATGTACCAAGATTATAGAGACAGGAGGCAACAAAACAGGAAAAATCCCAAGGGGGGTGAATACTTTCGCAAGCCACTGTAGGTAGAGTTATTAAAGTGGTTATGCATAGATAATAACAGAGAGTAACAGCAGCGTGTGTGTGTGTGTGTGTGTGTGTGGGGGGGGGGGCAATGAAAATAGTCTGTGTAGCCATTTAATTAGCTGTTCAGGAGTCTTATGGTTTGGGGGTAGAAGCTGTTTAGAAGCCTCTTGGACCCAGACTTGGTGCTCCAGTACCGCTTGCCGTGCGGTAGCAGAGAAAACAGTCTATGACTTGGGTGGCTGGAGTCTTTGATCATTTTTGGGGCCTTCCTCTGACACCGCCTGGTATAGAGGTCCTAGGTGGCAAGAAGCTTGGCCCCGGTGATGTACTGGGCCGTACGCACTACCCACTGTAGTGACTTGCGGTCGGAGGCCAAGCAGTTGCCATACCAGGCAGTGATGCAACCAGTGCTCTCTATGGTGCAGCTGTAAAACCTTTTGAGAATCTGAGGACCCATGCCAAATCTTTTCATCCTCCTGAGGGGTAAAAGGTTTTGTCGTGCCCTGTTCACGACTGTCTTGGTGTGCTTGGACCATGTTTGTTTGTTGGTGATGTGAATGCTAAGGAACTTGAAGCTCTCAACCTGCTCCACTACAGCCCCGTCGATGAGAATGGAGGCGTGGTTAGTCCTCCTTTTCCTGTAGTCCACAATCATCTCCTTTGTCTTGATCACGCTGAAGGAGAAGTTGTTGTCATTGCACCATACTGTCACGATGGAAATATACTCAGACCAACGTGCAGCGTGATTTGGCTTCCACATCTTTAATAAAGGAAACTCACAAAAACAATAAACAGCAATAAACGATACGTGAAGCTCAAGCAGTGCTCAACAGGCAACTACGCAGAAACAAGATCCCACAAAACACAGTGGGGAAATGGCTTCCTAAATATGATCCCCAATCAGAGGCAACGATAAACAGCTGCCTCTGATTGGGAACCATACCAGGCCAACATAGAAATAAATGCACTAGATCACCCACTCTAGTCACACCCCAACCTAACCAAAATAGAGAATAAAAAGGCTCTCTATGGTCAGGGCGTGACACATACGGTCAGGTCTCTGACCTTCTCCCTATAGGTTGTCTCATCGTTGTTGGTGATCAGGCCTACCGCTGTTATGTCATTAGCTCTTAATGATGGTGTTGGAGTCGTGCCTGGCCGTGCAGTCATGAGTGAACAGGGAGAAAAGGAGGGGTCTGAGCGAGCACCCCTGAGGAGCCCCCATGTTGAAGATCAGTGTGGCGGATGTGTTGTTACCTACCCTTATCACCTGGAGGTGGCCTGTCAGGAAGTCCAGGACCCAGTTGCAGAGGGAGGTGTGTAGTCCCAGGGTCCTTAGCTTATTGATGGGCTTTGAGGGCACTATAGTGTTGGAAGATGTCAATGGGAAAGGGCAGTGTGGAAAGGGCAGTGTGGAGTGCAATAGAGATGGCATCATCTGTGGATCTGTTTGTACGGTATGCAAATTGGAGTGGGTCTAGGGTTTCTGGGATAATGGTGTTGATGTGAGCCTTGGCCAGCCTTTCAAAGCACTTCATGGCTACAGACGTGAGTGCAAGGGTTGGTAGTCATATAGGCAGGTTACCTTAGTGTTCAAGGGCACAGGGACTATGGTGGTCTGCTTGAAACATGTTGGTATTACAGACTCAGACAGGGAGAGGTTGAAAATATCAGTGAAGACACTTGCCAGTTGGTCAATACATTCTGGGATTACACATCCTGGTAATCCGTCTGGCCCAGCGGCCTTGTGAATGTTAACCTGTTTAAAGGTCTTACTCACATCGGCTGCGGAGAGCGTGATCACACAGTTGTCTGGAACAGCTGATGCTCTCATGCATGTTTCAGTGTTACTTGCCTCGAGGCGAGCATAGAAGTTATTTAGCTCGTCTGGTATATTCGTGTCACTGGGCAGCTCTCAGCTGTGCTTCCCTTTGTACTCTGTAATAGTTTGCAAGCCCTGCCACATCCAACGATTGTCAGAGCTGGTGTAGTACGATTCGATCTTATTCCTGTATTGACACTTTGCCTGTCTGATGGTTTGTCGGAGGGCATAGTAGGATTTCTTATACGCTTCCGTGTTAGAGTACTGCTCCTTGAAACCGGCAGCTCTACCCTTTACCTCAGTGTGAATGTTGACTGTAATCCATGGCTTCTGGTTGGGGTATGTACGTACAGTCACTGTAGGGACGACGCCTTCGAAGCACTTATTGATATAGCCAGTGACTGATGTGGTGTACTCCTCAATGCCATTGGAAGAATCCCGGAACATGTTCCAGTCTGTGCTAGCAAAACAGTCCCGTAGTTTAGCATCTGCTTCATCTGACCACTTTTTTATAGACCGAGTCACTGGTGCTTTCTGTTTGAATTTTTGCTTGTAAGCAGGAATCAGGAGGATAGAGTTATGGTCAGATTTGCCAAATGGAGGGTGAGGGAGAGCTTTGTATGCATGTGTGTGTGGAATAAATGTGGTCTAGAATTTTTTTCCCTCTGGTTGGACATTAAACATGCTGATAGTAATGAGGTAAAACTGATTTAAGTTTTCCCGCATTAAAGTCCCCAGCCACTAGGAGCGCCACCTCTGGATGAGTGTTTTCCTGTTTGCGGAGTACAGCTCATTGAGTGCGGTTTTAGTGCCTGCCTCGGTCTGTGGTGGTATGTAGACAGATACGGAAAATTTCAGATGAAAACTCTCTAGGTAGATAGTGTGGTCTACAGCTTATCGTGAGATACTCTACTTCAGGCGAACCTTGAGACTTCCTTAGATATCGTACACCAACTGTTGTTCACATAAATGCATTGGACCTCGCCCGAGTCTTTCCAGAGGCTACTGTTCTGTCCTGCCGATAGAGTGTATAACCCGCAAGCTGTACTTTGGGATGGTGTTTTCGGCTTGCAAGCCTCCCCCTTTTTCCTCCAAACATAACAATGGTCATTATGGCCAAACAGTTCTATTTTTGTTTCATCGGACCAGAGCACATTTCTAAAAAAAAGTATGATCTTCCCCATGTGCAGTTGCAAACCGTAGTCTGGCTTTTTTATGGCGGTTTTGGAGCAATGGCTTCTTTCTTGCTGAGGGCCTTTCAGGTTATGTCAATATAGGACTCATTTTACTCTGGATATAGATACTTTTGTACCTGTTTCCTCCAGCATCTTCACAAGGTTCTTTGCTGTCGTTCTGGGATTGATTCACACTTTTCGGACCAAAGTACATTCATCTCTGACCCACTGGAAT
Organism: Oncorhynchus tshawytscha; assembly: GCF_018296145.1. NCBI lineage: Eukaryota > Metazoa > Chordata > Actinopteri > Salmoniformes > Salmonidae > Oncorhynchus > Oncorhynchus tshawytscha. Next base: position 30,841,794 of record NC_056461.1, on the reverse strand, counting down.
TTTGATACAGTGAATTTAAAGATAATAATCTGTCTGTAAACACTTGTTGGAAAAATTACTTGTGACATGCACAAAGTTCTGGGTCCTAACTGACTTGCCAAAAATATAGTTTGTTAGCAAGAAATTTGTGGAGTGGCTGAAAAAAAAGTTTTAATGACTCCAAGTGTATGTAAACTTCTGACTTCAACTGTATATGTCTGCGTGCCTACTTGCCTGTGTGGTTGTGCAGAGCTGCTGTGGACGGCCCCTGAGATCCTACGGAGCCCTCACCCAGGGCTGTGCGGCACCCAGCTAGGGGACGTCTACAGCTTCGCCATCATCATGCAGGAGGTGGTGCTGCGGGGACCTCCCTTCTGTATGCTGGACCTGTCTGCTGAAGGTGTGGATCACTCATCCAATCACAACCCCAAACACAATTTAAAACAAAAAAGTAGAAGAGACAGTTTCAACGGTGTGGTTTAATAGGGGTGTGGTTCAATGGGGGTGTGGTTTAATAGGGGTGTGGTTTAATAGGATGTGGTTTAATAGGATGTGGTTTAATAGGGGTATGGTTTAATAGGGGTGTGGTTTAATAGGGGTATGGTTTAATAGGGGTGTGGTTTAATAGGGATGTGGTTTAATAGGGGTGTGGTTTAATAGGGGTATGGTTTAATAGGGGTATGGTTTAATAGGATGTGGTTTAATAGGATGTGGTTTAATAGGGGTATGTTTTAATAGGGGTATGGTTTAATAGGATGTGGTTTAATAGGGATATGGTTTAATAGGGGTGTGGGTTTAATAGGATGTGGTTTAATAGGATGTGGTTTAATAGGGGTATGGTTTAATAGGGGTGTGGTTCAATGGGGGTGTGGTTTAATAGGGGTGTGGTTTAATAGGATGTGGTTTAATAGGATGTGGTTTAATAGGGGTGTGGTTTAATAGGGGTATGGTTTAATAGGGGTGTGGTTTAATAGGGATGTGGTTTAATAGGGGTATGGTTTAATAGGATGTAGTTTAATAGGGGTATGGTTTAATAGGGGTGTGGTTTAATAGGGGTATGGTTTAATAGGGGTATGGTTTAATAGGATGTGGTTTAATAGGATGTGGTTTAATAGGGGTGTGGTTTAATAGGGGTATGGTTTAATAGGGGTATGGTTTAATAGGATGTGGTTTAATAGGGGTATGATTTAATAGGATGTGGGGGTGGTTTAATAGGGGTGTGGTTTAATAGGGGTATGGTTTAATAGGATGTGGTTTAATAGGGGTATGGTTTAATAGGATGTGGTTTAATAGGGGTGTGGTTTAATAGGGGTGTGGTTTAATAGGGGTATGGTTTAATAGGATGTGGTTTAATAGGGGTATGGTTTAATAGAATGTGGTTTAATAGGGGTGTGGTTTAATAGGGGTGTGGTTTAATAGGGGTATGGTTTAATAGGGGTATGGTTTAATAGGATGTGGTTTAATAGGGGTATGGTTTAATAGGGGTATGGTTTAATAGGGGTATGGTTTAATAGGATGTGGTTTAATAGGATGTGGTTTAATAGGGGTGTGGTTTAATAGGGATGTGGTTTAATAGGGGTATGGTTTAATAGGGGTATGGTTTAATAGGATGTGGTTTAATAGGGGTATGGTTTAATAGGGGTGTGGTTTAATAGGGGTGTGGTTTAATAGGGGTGTGGTTTAATAGGGGTGTGGTTTAATAGGGATGTGGTTTAATAGGGTGTGTGGTTTAACAGGGTGGTTTAATAGGGATGGGTGGGTGATTCAGGCTTCATTTGAATGCGTATACATAAATAACGTCTGTTGCATGCATGGTCCCAGTGCTGTCTGTTGGTCCTCCTTGTGGTTCAGGTGGTAGAGCATGGTGCTTGCAACACCAAGGTTGTGGGTTTGATTCCCCACGGGGAGAAATTACAAAAATGCATGCACTAACTACTATAAGTTGCTAAATGACGAAAATGTCAGTAGTAGATGTAACAGATGTGAAATGGCTAGCTTAGTTAGCGGTGATACGCGCTAAATAGCATTTCAATCGGTGACATCACTTGCTCTGAGACCTTGAAGTAGTAGTTCCCCTTGCTCTGCAAGGGCCGCGACTTTTGTGGAGCGATGGGTAACGATGCTTCGTGGGTTACTGTTGATGATGTGTGCAGAGGGTCCCGGGTATGGGCGAGGGGACGGTCTAAAGTTATACTGTTACATAGATACTGTAGCTTGGTCTTGGTGGGGTAACTCAGAGTGTCTGCTCCGGTCTGTCAGATGTCATCCAGAAGGTGAGGAATTCTCCACCACTGTGCCGCCCTGTGGTATCACCAGACCACGCCCCCCTGGAGTGTATCCAGCTGATGAAACAGTGCTGGAACGAACAGGCAGATAGGCGGCCGCACTTCAATGACATCTTTGACCAGGTACCTTAGACTGAGACATCAAACAGACCACTCACAATCAGTGTCTTTAAAAAAATCAAAAATAAATAGACTAATATAAGGGAACCTTTTGTCTGTAGAAGTTTGACTGGGGGATATAAAAGCATCATTCGAGTTCACCTTTAACACATCCCCCATCAATCCCAGTTTAAGAACATCAACAAAGGGAGGAAGACCAACATTATAGACTCCATGCTGCGGATGCTGGAGCAGTACTCCTCTAACCTGGAGGAGCTGATCAGAGAGAGGACTGAGGAGCTGGAGATAGAGAAACTGAAGACTGAGAAACTACTCACTCAGATGCTGCCTCCGTGAATAACAGACAATGACACATACACTCAAAGATACTGACTAGGATGTACAAATGTTTCTTCTCAAATAAAGTATACAGTTTCCAACGACGAGGGCCCTAAATGGTATTTCTTCTCTGTTTGCAGATCTGTTGCAGACGTCCTGAAGGTTGGCGGTACTGTGGAACCGGAGCATTTTGAAAATGTAACACTTTACTTCAGCGACATAGTAGGTTTTACCACAATCTCTGCCAACAGCGAGCCTATCGAAGTGGTGGACCTCCTCAACGACCTATATACTCTATTTGACGCCATCATTGGCAATCATGATGTATACAAGGTAAGCCCTTTGCTTAGTCTTTAAATGAATGACTTAGTGTGTCTTCTTGTGCACCTTCGTAACCTACTGAAGATATTTCCTCTTCGATTGTAGGTGGAGACAATAGGAGATGCATACATGGTGGCGTCCGGCCTACCTGTTCCCAATGGAAACCGTCATGCTGCAGAGATATCCAGCATGGCCCTGGACATCCTGAGTGCTGTTGGCACCTTCAAGATGAGACACATGCCGGATGTACCTGTTCGCATACGCATTGGACTGCACTCAGGTCAGGGCACCATTTTAAAGACCCCCGTATGAACAAAATGGAAGTACAAATCATTTTGAAATTAACGCCACATACTATACTGATGTCAAACATCATAAACAGTCAAACTGCCATGAACTTCCCAGTGCGTTTATATTTTTCTGACAGCGTTGATATGAAATGTCCCCTAGGAACAGGCATGTCACCAGTGCTGTGTGTGTGTGTGTGTGTGTGTGTGTGTGTGTGTGTAGTGATATAACTACTTAAGTAAAAATACTTTAAAGTACTGATTAAGTAATTTGGGGGGGGGTATCTGTACTTTACTATTTATCTTTTTGACAACTTTTACTTTTACTTACACCCAAATGTACTCGTTACATTTTGAATGCTTAGCAGGACAGGAAAATGGTCCAATTCATGTACTTATCAAGAGAACACGTGATCATCCCTACTGCCTCTGATCTGGCAGACTCACTAAACACAAATGCATCATTTGAAAATGATGTCTGAGTGTTGGAGTTTGCCCCAGCTATAAGGAAAATTTAAAAACAAGAAAATGGTACCGTCTGCTTTGCTTAATGTAAGGAATTTGAAATGATTTATAATCTTACTTTTGATACTTAAGTATGTTTTAGAAATTACATTTAGTTTTGATATGTAAGTATATTTAAAACCAAATACTTTCACTCAAGTAGTATTTTCTTGTGTGACTTTCACTTTTAAATTTCTATTAAGGTATCTATACTTTTATTAAAGTATCACAATTGGATACTTTTTCCACCACATTGTGTGTGTGTGTGTGTGTGTGTGTGTGTGTGTGTGTGTGTGTGTGTGTGTGTGTGTGTGTGTGTTGTAGGCCCATGTGTTGCTGGGGTGGTAGGCCTCACCATGCCCAGGTACTGTCTGTTTGGTGACACAGTCAACACTGCCTCCAGGATGGAATCCACAGGAATGCGTAAGACCTGCCACCAAAGAGCCAAATATGGCTAAAAGATTAAGCAATTCTAGGCTGCGTTTTAGTAAGCGCTTTATACCAGACTCCCAAAATAAGATTTTTCCTACCATATTGTTTGCAGCATACCGAATCCATTTGAGCCATAGCACAGCAAAGATCCTGGTGGATCTGAGAGAAGGCTACCAAGTTCAACTTCGTGGAAAGACAGAGCTCAAGGTCAGCTTTGTGGTCCCACTCTCTGGCATTTATATTACCCTCAAAGTAAATCATAAAATGAACAACTGAATACTGTTTTAGTGACTTATCTGTGATAATAATGACCTTAGATGTCTCATGACTCCACAGGGGAAAGGAATGGAGGAGACCTACTGGCTGGTTGGAAGGGACAGTTTCACCAAACCCCTGCCTGTGCCACCTGAGCTTAAGTCAGGGTAAGGAAAGTCAAAGCTAATTCCTGAAAAAGGAATGATTATCTTTGTTCCAAGTGACCGTGATCCTGCAGGTATCAAACTACACTAAATGACCAAAATGTGTGGACACCTGCTTGTCGAACATCTCATTGCAAAATCATGGGCATTATTAATATGGAGTTGGTCCCCACTTTGCTGCTATAATAGCCTCCACTCTTCTGGAAAGGCTTTCCACTAGATGTTGGGGACTTACTTCCATTCAGCCACAACAGCATTAGTGAGGTTGGGCATTGATGTTGGGCGATTAGGCCCGCATTCGGCGTTCCAATTCATCCCAAAGGTGTTTGATGGGGTTGAGGTCAGGGCTCTGTGAAAAAATATCAGAATTGTGCCGCCTGTGTAAATGCAGCCTCTGACAACGTAAAGTGGATACATGCAGGGCATTATGAGGAGGGTTGGCCATCTCTGGTCTTGAGTTCCCATGTGTGGCATTTGCTTTACCTCTCCAATGTATGTTTCAGGAAAATGGCTCATGGCTTGCAGATGGAGGAGATCAACCGACACAAGCGGAAGAAAGCGGAACAACAACTTGCCAAGAAGAATAAATGATGTAGAGTTATGCATGAAAAATGTATAGCATTACAAGGTGTTCATGACTAGAGTAGTATCTCAGTGGAATACTCAGTACTTACACTGATTGCCTTTTTACTCTTCCTGGATTTTTTCTGCTGAAGATCTTGCTAACAGCTGACTAACGTTGTGTTCTTTCAAACTTAAACGGAGCGCAAGTGGGACTCTCTCTTCAGCAATGACAGTTCAATGGGAAAAAGGCCACAGGCTTTATGAACTGATGTCCCACATCCTTCTTGCTGTCTTTCAGAACGAAGACAGCGAAGGACTTAAAGCATCTCCTGCAGAAAGCGGTGAGGAGGCTCTTCACTGTGCGGACAGTGACTCTGACTTTGGCAGCAGGTTTGGACGAGGACAATGTGATGATGCATCATCACTGAAATGGTTCTTTGCAAGAAACACCTCTAGTGAAACCTGGAAACTCTCTCTCCACTTGTGTTTGCCATTTTGACAATCAAGGACTTTTTTTTTTACAACCATGGCTCCATACACTTCCTATAGAAATTAGAGTTTGAAAAGTCATTGCCACAGACCATAGCATGTTGTGCATAAGCAGGAAAGGGACAAAGGTATATGTAAAGCTATGAGCATCTACTAATCAATGGGAGTTTTTAGAAATAGACAATGCCTCAATAGGACATGGTGAGTTTGCATTACCGTACAACATACAATTGGCATCAGTAGACATAATACTACATCACAATATACTGTAGAGATGATTCTACAATGATCATAAGAAGCCCTTCAAAGAGGAATTTGTCTCTTGAGAAGGAGCTATAAATAGCAAATGGGATTTCATCACTGAACCGTTAAGGTATCACATTTTCTCACCCGCCCCTCACCCCAGTTGTCCATTTCTTCAAGCAGACAGCAAGTAGAAGATGAGTCACTGGTACAGGAGGAAAAAAACACTCTCTACAGTGATTCTCAGTGAAAAGAAAAACAACATTTTGACCCAGTTGCATGATTTAGCCTACAATCTCTTATTCATCCCGAGAGCATGTGTTCTTCTCCTGTGCTCAAACAAACAAACAAACAAACTGTGGGGCAAATATCTAATAACATACAAGAGTTATATAAGGGTTGTACATGTCTATAGTATTTATTTACCTGTTCATCTGTAAATATAATAGAGTGTTGCAACGAGAAACTGAATCTACGTTTCATGACCTACTATGCAGCTGAAGCCGTCTCTAGCCGATCCTACTGAGCCATCTGAAATGCTTCTCTATAGGTTGTTCCTTTGAGATGAGAAAACAGTGGTTTTACCTATCTATCATCATCGTCTGCATCTCAAAATACATGGAATTTGAATTGCCAATGGTTGGTTTTGTCACACAGTGCTTGAGATGGTGGGCCCTGCAAGTACAATATCTGGTGATGCAACAATGCAATAAAAGGCTGTGTAGAGGAATAAATAAAACATGTATTAAACGTACATCTTTGTTTTGCATCAGTTGCCCCCCCCAGGCTGAAAGTATAGGTACACCATATGCAGAACGGAATGAGGCCATAGAGGCATATAGATAATCCTACACATAGGCTATCCACATTAAGAAGGGCATAATGGATTAACATTTGCATTAAATCCTTTCAACAGTGAGTGAGACAGAATATATTGTCAACTCTACGCGGGTATCTAGCACCGTCCCTTGAGATTATAAAGCAGATTTGTTGCAAAATATAAACTGGGTGATTAAATCCCTTAATGCTGATTGGCTGACTGCCGTGGTATATCAGACTGTATACCATGGGTATGACAAAACATTTATTTTTACTTCTCTAACAACGTTGGTAACCAGTTTATGATAGCAATAAGGCACCTCAGGGGTTTGTGGTACATGGCCAATATACCACAGCTAAAGGCTGTATAAAGGCACTCCACGTTGCGTCGAACTTAAGAACAGCCCTTAGCCTTGGTATATCGGTCATATACCACACCCCCTCGGGCCTTATTGCTATTATATAACAGCTAATAATAATCATAATAATAGCTCCAAAACACTGAAATAGAGAGATTATGTATAACAATAGGTATATAGCCAATCACCTCCACGAGTCAATTATATGAAACGCAAAATACACATCCTAGAGCCTCTAGAGTTGACACGCTGGTAACTTTTGTTAAAAAATATATATTTTACGTTGCATATATTTTTATAGAGTGTTCAAAGATACCACAACTATCGTCAAAGCCAGAGGTCAAATAAATTGATCAATTAACTTTTTTAAATGTTCGGAATCACTCGATCTGTGACTGTTCTGGTAAACCGTACAGCCTGATCAATCAATATGGGATCCTCGGGACGTCCATATCCTAAATCCTAACACTAACCTTAACTCAATAACCCTTACCTTAACCCCTACCTAAATACCATTTTAAATGTCAACTTCAATTTGAGGTACGGACTTCCCAAGGATCGCCTATAGCACGGACCCAATCGAAACGCAGACAGAGTTGTTTTCGTTTTACCGAAGTGCAGCCTACCTTCAGGAGAAATTAGGGATTTCTTCGTTCAAACTGCAATTGCACAGCAAGTGTTGTTTTTATTCGCGAAGTACCTGCTGTTTACCCGAACAGGTAAGGACATGTATTAAAAAATCTAAACATGACATGTATGAAGCATACACAAACTAAGTTACTGAGCACCAATAGTTTTTTTGTTTTCCCAGGAATGGCGCTTTGACGATGGCGAAAACACCAGAGAGCAGCGGTATGGATTTAGGAGATGTTTCCCATAGCTGCAATTCACGAGCTCTGAAAGTTACAACATCAACAACAACAACATCATCATCACCACCACCATCATCTTCCCTCAGCAACAGTGCTCACCTTCAGCTAGAGGCAGCATCACCACCGCCCCTCCAAGTTCTCCAGTTGAAGAGGCATCATAAGCAGTACTATAGCCATGGCCATGATCTGTTACCTAAGAAGAACCCTCTAGATAATACAGTGAGAGATTTGTCATCATCCTGTGTCTATGAGGTACCTGACTCTGGTGGTGTTTCCCAGGACCCGACTGCCTCTGCATCTGCCATGGCCTTAGCTGTCACTACCACAGTTTGCTCTGGTGTTGAGGCTAGAGATGTATGGAAGTCTGGATACCTGAGAAAGATGAAGCACAGCCACAAGAGATTTTTTGTCTTGAGAGGGCCAAGTGACACAGGCCCCAGCCGTTTGGAGTACTATGATAGTGAGAAGAAATTTAGAAATGGAATGAAATCCGTTTGTAAATCTCCCAGTGCTGTGGGTTCTCCAAAGAAGGTGATTTATCTGTATCAATGTTTTACTGTTAGTAAAAGGGTAGATTCTAAACACAAGCACCTGATAGCCCTGTACACTAAGGATGAGCACTTTGTCATGATAGCGGAGAATGAGAAGGAGCAAGAGGATTGGTACCTGGCTCTGAGTGATCTGGTGATCCAGGAGAAAAAGGAGTACCAGGACGCTGAGGAGTTGGATGATGGATACTGGACCGTCTCTCCTGGAGCCATCTTCAAGGAGGTGTGGCAGGTGATTGTAAAGCCCAAAGGTTTAGGACAAACCAAGAACCTGATAGGAGTGTGCCGGCTGTGTCTCTCTGCCAAGACCATTCACCTGGTGAAGATGTGCTCTGAGATGACGTCTGTGAACCTACCTCTGATGAATGTGCGTCGCTGTGGTCACTCCGAGAGCTTCTTCTTTATGGAGGTGGGCCGCTCGTCCTCCACTGGGCCCGGGGAGATCTGGATGCAGGTAGAATCAGGCGACCCTGTGGTGGCTCAGAACATGCATGAGACAATCCTGGAGGCCATGAGAGCCCTGAGGGCCATCCCTGATTTCAGGCCCCGGAGCAAGAGTCAGTCATTCCCATCAAACCCCTGTGCCGTAGTCACCACACGACGTCAACACCATGGCAACCTCCCACCCAGCCTGACTGGGTTACAGCGCTCTATAAGGGTGGAAACTGTTGTGAGCAAAGCGTCCCCACAGAAAGATAAAGGAGATGGAGGCCACAGCCCCAATCGAACTTCTAGCCATGGAGAGGGGACAATGAACCAACTGATCAGCCCAGGGACTGGCAACTTGGCTCTCCGTAATGTCTGCATCAGTAAAAGCCTTGAAGAGAGCCTCAGTCACTGTGCATGCATCTCCACCACCATCAGTGTATCCAGCAGCAGTGGCAATGACTCTGATACACACCCCTGGACCTCTGACACTTCAGTCTTTGGTTCTACCAGCGACAGAGGCTCTGATACACACCCCTGGACCTCTGACACTTCAGTCTTTGGTTCTTCCAGCGACAGAGGCTCTGTCTGCGCTGAGGATTTGTGCTCCAACCCATGTGTCTTTCAGTTGTCCAGGAGTAACACCCCTGACTCACTGTTTAACACCACACTCATTGACGAGAACAGCTTGACTGACTACGTGGCCATGGATTTGCAGGTAACGGCTGTGGCCGGGGCTAATCAAGGAGATAGCTGTGATGTGGAAACGTCTAAGCCTGAACATTCCAGACAATACCACCAAACCACCTCATGCACTCCAAAATGCGAAAAACACCTCTCATCCAAGCCCCCCTTCCTCCATATCTATAATCAGAGTAAACTCCCAGTGGGAGAAAGTTATATGCCAATGACTTGTGGACCAGGTCCTCATTATACAGATGACATCCCTTCAGATTACAATGTGACCCCCACTCTTCTTCAAACATCTAGTGCTACCATGTTGCCCTCAGACCAGCTGGGTCCCCAGGGCTACATGATGATGCTTCCACGTAGCTGTTCACCAGCAAAGGACAGCCTTAGTGATGTTGATCATTTAGTGTGTGATGAATACATGAACATGTCTCTCGGGAGCCACATGGATGGTCATACACATGGCTCACCGGAGGCTCTTAAGTCCTACAGCTCCTATTCCTCTCTACCAAGCTCTAACCAGCCTCCTTCACAGTGGAACTGTGAACATGATGACTGTATCTTCACGTGTCATCCTGCAGCTCATCACTGCTCTGCAGTTGAATGGAACAGTAGAAACCCTCTCTGTAGCTCACCTCGTCACTCTTCTCATCCAAGCAGTGATGTGCTGCTGAACCTATCAGATGTGCCTGTGTTGAATGTCACTGGTTTGTCCTTGGACCAGCATGGGGTTGAAGATAGTGACCTGCCCACTCAAACTGAGTCTATCCAGATTTCAACAGATCGTCTCAACTACATTGCTCTTTACCTGAGGGATGATCAGTGTGCCACCTGTGATGTCCCTTTGCCTACCGATGAGGTCACTTCTCCACTTCCTGCACGTACCAGTCCCAGAGAGAGTGGGTCTGGACCTGGCCACTACACTGGCATAGACCTCCCCACATCAGCAGGACAGACTGCTGCCACCAGACGTTGGCTGTGTTCTTGTCTCCCCTTGTGTATCAATACTGATGACAGTGAGTAAGAGGGCATTTAAAAAAGTGTCAGTGCTGCTTTTGAATCGATACATTATTGAATGAACCAGATTGTGAATACTCGGCCTTGTTGTTTATACGATGATAATGATCAAATAAACAAGTTATTTGTACTCAGTGGAATTGTTCATATAAAAAAATGTCTGCCATGTTTCTCTACTTTTGGTGGTTGTTGCTAGTCTGGGTACCAGTTCCACACATTGTACTCCCTTGGCACAGAGTACAACAAGTGGGATGTTATCTTAAATGACTGGTACCCAGACTAGGTTGTTTTTTTTACACTTGGAGAACATGTTCCTATAGCCCCTTGCAAAGAAGTTTGTTTTTGGCAATTCCAGGGAAATGGAATGACGCCGAGACTCAGATCTTTCCCTTTTAAATGTATTCCAAACAAAATCAATTGATTTCAAAGTTGAACAAACCATATAACGCAATGCACAATGACTACTTTTAACAATTTACACAGAAAGTTATACAAATGTACTTGAAGAACAAACAGTTAAGTGTTAAGGTCAGTAACAGAATGACAGCACCAATGGCACAAACTGTCATTCTCTTAGAAAATGTTTTATCTGCACTGTTCAAGTGAATGTTGTCATTTGTTAAAAGTATTTCTTGTTCATAATTGTATGGTTTGTTCAAGATTGAAATCAGATTTTTTTTTTGTGAAGTAAAGTGAAAGTTGTGAGTCTTCAGGCAATGTATTGGTTGCCAACTGGAAGAATATACTTTTTGTTGTGTAGGCCTGAATTATTTGTATTTTTCATGAATCAAGAGAGGATGTTTGCATTTTCTTTTCACATTTTTCACAGGGCATTCACTGGATCGATTGCTCTGTACCTGGACGGAAGTCAGCATGTTTGGGTTATGAAAATTAAAAAATTGTGCTGTATTTTGTATTTAATTACCATGCCCTGGGCCCATATTCACAAAACATTTATTACGCAAAAACTTCAGCCTCTTATGAAAAAACAAAATGTTTATAACTGCAATTCCAGAACAATATTTAAAGCTTTTTTCCAATAACCTTTTTGAGGAATAGCCACTTTTCTTAACTTTCTTAAAATCTATAGTTAAGGAAAAAATGGCAGTTTAGAAATGTCTTAAAAGATTTTGTGAATCTGGGCCCTGGTGATTGCACCCTTTAATGCTTTTATACCATTAATGGATGTAATTATACCATTAAAATAAAGCTAATGTTATCTAAAGCTTGTCTTCATTTACTGGGCTGGTTGTACAACAGGTAATATTATAACCATCATAATGCCATTTCCACCACAGAGGTAATAGTTAATGTTCCTTCCTCAGGCTACCATCATCAGTACTTATACAGTGGGGCTGCAGGGATAATATCGTAGTACAATTCATCATTAAGGACTTTTGGAAGATTAGTCTGTAAAAAAGATATCTCTAAATAGAGATCCTGATCAAATCGGTGGACAAGGGTTAGCCGGAAAAAGCTGGAGGGTTAGGTTAATCACAGTAGGAGGTAGTTCTGCTAATGAGCACTCCAGGCTCTAGTCTACACACTCCATTTCTACATGACACGTGAGGAAGATAGCGCTAAGAGGCAATATCAACCCTGAGGCTAAGCAAAGTGTTTAAATATCTTTATTGTCAGGCATATTTACATGAGGGTTCCACATCCCACACCTTGGGAAAACCTTTGCCCTCCCCAACCATTGAACACAAATATATTTCAGAGGCACTTTTCTTAATAAACAAGTTATTGGTTGTATGTTTTGTATTTTAACACTGTCTGCATATTTCTGTCTCCCGGCGTCAGGTGTTAGTGCTGAGGAAATGGCTTCTTCAGACATATCCTCGTGCCTGTCTTCACCGAGGTCCTTTCCCTGCTGTCTTCACCGAGGTCCTTTCCCTGCTGTCTTCACCGAGGTCCTTTCCCTGCTGTCTTCACCGAGGTCCTTTCCCTGCTGTCTTCACCGAGGTCCTTTCCCTGCTGTCTTCACCTAGGTCCTTTCCCTGCTGTCTTCACCTAGGTCCTTTCCCTGCTGTCTTCACCTAGGTCCTTTCCTGCTGTCTTCACCTAGGTCCTTTCTCTGCTGTCTTCACCTAGGTCCTTTCCCTGCTGTCTTCACCTAGGTCCTTTCCCTGCTGTCTTCACCTAGGTCCTTTCCCTGCTGTCTTCACCTAGGTCCTTTCCCTGCTGTCTTCACCGAGGTCCTTTCCCTGCTGTCTTCACCGAGGTCCTTTCCCTGCTGTCTTCACCGAGGTCCTTTCCCTGCTGCAGCAGACGTGTAGTCTCACGGTACAATGCGGTTCATGCATCTGAACGGTCTTCGTCTCTCTTGTTCATTAAACAAGTCTAACACAGACAAAGAAAGCCTGTTTCATGTAGAGACAACCATTGTCCCTGGCTTTGTTTCCTGGTTCCAACATAACAATGAGACAGTCCAAGCTTGTGTTTACTGTATACACCATGTTCCTGACTTCAAATCACATTTTATTTGTCACATGCGCCGAATACAACAGGTGTAGACCTTACAGTGAAATGCTTACAAGCCCTTAAACAATGCAGTTTTAAAAAATTATTACCCCACCAAAAATTAGGAAATATAAATAATTAAAAAATGTAAAAAATAAAAATAACAAATTCTGTCTTGAGTTGTCTAGGATCTTTCCTAGTTTTTATCGTCTCTTGCTGGGTTGTTAGTGTTTTTTTTGCAAAGTGGTAAGCAGTTTGTGCTTGGTGTTGTTCTGAGGCACTTCTACAGCACAGTATGGAACATGGGAGCCAAGGTAATCCACCCAATCACCATCCACTGGAATGAGCAGAGGGGAGCGAATGAGAGGCTGGTCACACGTTGAGGATCTCAAACTCCTCTTCAGACTCAAACAGCTTGTCGGTCGATTCGATGAACTCTGTTTGAAAAGAGAACAGTAATCAGTTTGATATAACACACTTAATTTTGGTTAGCATGTGTCAGTTGAGTTTAAACACTACATAAGAGTTTCAATGAGGTTCAAGAAATAAATGCACTTCATGTATAGACCTATACTGTCACTTCGAAACAATATAGGGAAATACCAGAGAGTGGAAGCTTGATATTTGCGGCAAGGATGTCTTGTTATTGGTGTAATATTAGTGGATCTGTCTGGTAGGTATGCTCATACCTGCCCCTGTGGTCTGGACCTCTGGTTTGGTGGGAGGAACGAAGGGGGGCCAGTGGGGCGGGTGATTCTCCACCAGCTCAAACATCCTCAGGTTCCTCTTCATCTGAATCTCCTTAAAAAGGACAACGACATGGGACATATCAACCACCGGACAATATCCATCTACATACAATTGTGACTTGAGTGGATGACTCTTACCTGCTGGACCAGGTTACACCAACTGTCAAAGTCATCTTCACTCTTACAAAAAAATCCCTTGGGGGAAAAAAACAGAATTTTGATTAGCAATTATGTGGCAAAATCATCACCACAGTATACAAAATCATCACCACAGTATACAAAATCATCACCACAGTATACAAAAGTCCCATTAGAGCAACTTTTTAGAACATACCAGCATGCACTTCAAATTCAACTATGAAAACAAGGCCCATGAGATAGGAGGCTCAGTGGTATAACAGTTTGTGGTGGTCGGTGTGTGGGTACAGCTCTCACCAGGGCCACAGAGGGGTCCAGGTTGGTGATCTTCATGCGGCGTGGGCTCCTCAGACAGTGGTAGCTCTGGTCGTCCACTCCACTGCCAGCCTCCACGGCTGACTGGGTGGTGTGGGGGTCCAGGTAGATCAGCTCCTCTCCTGGAGAACACAAGAAGGCCTGCTGAACATGTTGGCTAGACAACTCACAGGTTTATCTCCTTTTGTTACTACCTATTTGGGAACCTTCAGTTCCGGTTTCCTCTTAGGCTCACCTACAAATCCGATGAAGTAATAGGCCAGATTGGGCTTTCCTCCCAGCACACCACAGGACTGTGGCATTTTAAAACACTCCTGAATGGGACAACACATGGAGTCAGTACAGTATAACTATTTAAAGGCAACAGTAAATGCAGGAATATTGCATAGTAGTTTAGTATCAATTGAATAATAAGAGAAATCCCCAATCCCATCACAGAAAGCATTGATGGCCCAGTACCTTGAGGGCCTGGATGTAGACAGGGTTGATGTGGTTTATTCCCATGCGGAGTGGTATGACCAGCAGTAGGGGTCTCCAGTCAGAATGGGACTGGGAATGTGGACAAGTCGTGGCTCTATGCCCATCCGTGTGAGAACAGGCTTGTTCTGGTGTTTCCCTAGAGGTGAAGGGTTCCTGCCAGCCACAGGGTCTCGGCCGCAATCTGCTCGCACTGCTTGCCTGGCGACACTGCTTCTCTGGAGAGGACATGGAAAGAAAACCTTTGTGTCTTTGGAATCACAGCTTCACCACTGTCCTCATATACAGAAGGCTCAGAAGGTACGAATACAAAAATATACATACAGTGGCTTCGGATAGTATTCAGACCCCTTGACTTTTTCTACATTTTGTAGGCTACAGCCTTATTTTAAAATTGATAAAATAGTTTCCCCCCCTCAATCTACACACAATACCCCATAATGACAAAGCAAAAACAGTTCCCTTAAAAATATGACATTTACATTAGGTATTCAGACCCTTCATTCAATACTTTGTTGAAACATCTTTGGCAGCAATTACAGCCTCAAGCTTGGCACACCTGTATTTGGAGAGTTTCTCCCTTTCTTCTCTGCAGAACCTCTCAAGCTCTGTCAGGTTGGATGGGGAGCGTCGCTGCACAGCTATTTTCAGGTCTCTCCAGAGATGTTCGATCAGGTTCAATTCCGGGCTCTGGCTGGGCCACTCAAGGACATTCAGAGACTTGTCCCAAAGCCACTCCTGCATTGTCTTGTTTGTGTGCTTATGGTCATTGTCCTGTTGGAAGGTGAACCTTCGCCCCAGTCTAAGGTCCTGAGTACTCTGGAGTAAGTTTTATCAAGGATCTCTCTATTTTCCTTTTTTGTTTTTTCTACTTGCAGCTCAGATGGGAGTTGGTGGTTCCAAACTTCTTCCATTTAAGAATGATAGAGGCCACTGTGTTCCTGGGGACCTTCTTCGCTGCAGATTTTTTTTTGGTACCTTTCCCCAGATCTGTGCCTCGACACAATCTTGTCTCTGAGCTCTACGGACAATTCCTTTGACCTCATGGCTTAGTTTTTGCTCTGATGTGCACGGTCAACTGTGGGACCTCATATAGACAGGTCTGTGCCATTCAAAATCATGTCCAATCAATTGAATCTACCACAGGTGGACTCCAATCAAGTTGTAGAAACATCTCAAGGATGATCAACAGAAACAGGATGCACCTGAGCTCAATTTTGAGTTTCATACAAAGGGTCTGAATACTTAAATACATTTGCAAAGATTTCTAAAAACCTGTTTTCGCTTTGTCATTGTAGTGTACTGTATATAGATTGCTGAGGATCATTTTTAGAATAAGGCTGTAACTTAACAAAATGTGGAAAAGTCAAGGGGTTAGAATACTTTCCGAATGCTCTGTATATATTGAGCAAGTGAGGGAAAAAAACGTACTGATGTCCTCGATCACCACAGTGTTGTCCATTGACACATATACAGCAAGAGAATTCCAGTCATCAAATAGCGCAAGTTTCCTGACGAGAGATAGTAGGTTTATTTATGCCACAAACATATTTGTGCTAGAGGTCACACAGCAAGAGAATTCCAGTCATCAAATAGCGCAAGTTTCCTGACGAGAGATAATAGGTTTATTTATGCCACAAACTTATTTGTGCTAAAGGTCACACTACTAACATCTGACAATCAAATATTCTGAAATTAATTAATCTTGGTTACCCAGAAGTTACAATTCTCGAAAATTGTCACTTCCCGTTTACATGTGAATCTGTCCACGAGAGATTAGATATGAATAGATCAGTCTTAAAACATGCATATAAAATATTTACTTGAGCACTTGTGCAACTGTGTTTGGGCCATACCACTCTCCTACAGACTTTCCTTCACCAACTCCCATCTGAGCTGCAAGTAGAAAAAAAAAAAGAACACCAAGCTCACTCCAGAAGGTCCAAGTCAGGGATGGGCAATTGATGGGGGTGGGGGCCACAACTAAATCTGAACTCATCATGGGTGGGCCGCAGTGGCTCGCGGGTCTGCGTATCCATATCCTCACCTTGTGAGCAAAACATTTTAGCGGCCCTCTTGACAGCAGAGAGAAAAAGTTTGAGTTAATTTCCTGAATCTACACATTTTTCCATGGGGCAGAGAAGAAAAAAAAGGTGAGGTTTTACATCTAATTCCTGAAATTCTACACATTTTACCATAAGTTAGAGAGAAATGTTTGCAGTTTTTAATAAGATATCTGAGTTAGAGTGACTAACAAAATCAATGGGGGCTCCCAGGTTGGTAATTCAACCAAGATTACCACAAATTTAGATAGATTGGTAAATTTGTCCAAATGTTAGCTGACATGAACTAATTGAGTGGCTGTCAGTGACTGACATAACAAACAAAAAAATGAATGATGCACAACAAAAATGTTGAAATTGCACCTTGTGTATTCTACTATTCAAACTATTTTTGTGTCTTTGGAAATTGATCCGCAGGCCTACATCCCTGGTCTGTCTTAGCTTCTTTCTAGCCTGTCATTGATTCATCATGCGATTTGATTTTCCTTCAAGTTACACATTTTTACTTTTGGAAAATGATAGGAATGTGATAGAAAACACTTTCATCTGCTGATTCAGGGTACTTTACATGTGGTCAGACCAAGGTAAAGGCAGGGTTAGGCTAGGACTCTCTCTTACCCATTTGGTGTATGGAGTAACAGCTGTCTTTCCTATCCAGGAAACAGTGGAGGATACGATGGTACTTCTCCGGCTGTCCTCCCTGTGCCCTCCAACGCCAGGCTATAGCAGGAGAACAGGCCACAATCACTGTGTCATTCCCCTACCCTGTCTAATAAAACCCTTTTCTCTTTCTCACTGTTGAATTGATTATATCGTAGAACACATATCATGACCAGATTAATCATTCACATATAGTGCATTCGGAAAGTATTCAGACCCCTTGACTTTTTCCAAATTTAGTTTTTGATTAATTTTCTAAAATGGATTCAACTGTTTATTCCCCTTTCATCTACACACGATACCCCATAATGACAAAACGAAAAAAAGGTTTAGATTTTTTTAACATACAGTACCAGTCAAAAGTTTGGACACACCTACTCATTCAAGGGTTTTTCTTTATTTGTACTATTTTTCTACACTGTAGAATAGTTGTGAAGACATCAAAACTATGAAATAACACATATGAAATCATGTAGTAACCAAAAAAGTGTTAACAAACCAAAATATATTTTATATTTGAGATTCTTCAAAGTAGCCACCCTTTGCCTTGATGACAGTTTTACACTCTTGGCATTCTCTCAACTACCTTCACCTGGAATACTTTTCCAACCTTCTTGAAGGAGTTCCCACAAATGCTGAGGACTTGTTGGCTGCTTTTCCTTCACTCTGCGGTCCACCTCATCCCAAACCATCTCAACTGAGTTGAGGTTGGGCGATTGTGGAGGCAAGGTAATCTGATGCAGCGCTCCATCACTCTCCTTCTTGGTCAAATAGCACTTACACAGCCTGGAGGTGTGTTGGGTCATTGTCCTGTTGAAAAACAAATAATAGTCTCCACCAAGCGCTAACCAGATGGGATGGCATATCGCTGCAGAATGCTATGGTAGCCATGCTGGTTAAGTGTGCCTTGAATTCTAAATAAATCACAGACAGTGTCACCAGCAAAGCACCCCCACACCATCACACCACCTCCTACATGCTTCACGGTGGGAACCACACATGCTGAGATCCGTTCACCT
Source organism: Oncorhynchus tshawytscha (assembly GCF_018296145.1). NCBI lineage: Eukaryota > Metazoa > Chordata > Actinopteri > Salmoniformes > Salmonidae > Oncorhynchus > Oncorhynchus tshawytscha. The sequence goes on along the minus strand of NC_056461.1, from coordinate 30,823,218 downwards.
ACTCTAGGTCTCACAAAGACACGGTGGTTGGAACCAAACTTCTCAAATTTGGACTCAGACCAAAGGACAGATTTCCACCAGTCTAATGTCCATTGCTTGTGTTTCTTGGCCCAAGGAAGTCTCTTATTATTATTGGTGTCCTTTAGTAGTGATGTCCTTTACTGTCCTTTAGTAGTCTTTGCAGCAATTCGACCATGAAGGCCTGATTCACGCAGTCTCCTCTGAACAGTTGATGTTGAGATGTGTCTGTTACTTGAACTCTGTGAAGCATTAATTTGGGCTGCAATTTCTGAGGCTGGTAACTCTAATGAACTTATCCTCTATAGCAGAGGTAACTCTGGGTCTTCCTTTCCTGTAGCGGTCCCCATGAGAGACAGCTTCATCATAGCGCTTGATGGTTTTTGTTACTACACTTGAAGAAACTTTCAATGTTCTTGAAATTCTCTGGATTGACTAACCTTCATGTCTTAAAGTCATAATGGACTGACGTTTCTCTTTGCTTATTTGAACTGTTCTTGCCATAAAACGGACTTGGTCTTTTACAAAATAGGGATATCTTCTGTATACCCACCCTACACAACTGTTTGGCTCAAACACATTAAGAAGGAAAGTAGGAAATTACACAATATAGCTTTTAACAAGGCACACCTGTAAATTGCAGCCAACATGTGCTCAGCATATGTGGGAACTCCTTCAAGACTGTTGGAAAAGCTTTCTAGGTGAAGCTGGTTGAGAGAATGCCAAGAGTGTGTAAAGCTGTCATCAAGGCAAAGGGTGGCTACTTTGAAGAATTTGTTTAACACTTTTTAGGTTACTACATGATTCCATGTGTGTTATTTCATAGTTTATGTTTTCACTATTATTCTACAATGTAGAAAATAGTATTCAGACCCTTTACTCCGTACTCTCTTAAAGCACATTTGGCAGCGATTACAGCCTTGATACTTCTTGGGTATGACACAACAAGCTTGGCAAACCTGTATTCGGGGAGTTTCTCCCATTCCTCTCTGCAGATCCTCTCAAGCTCTGTCAGGTTGGATGGGGAGCGTCACTGCACCGCAATTTTAAGGTCTCTCCAGAGATGTTCGATCGGGTTCAAGTCCGGGCACTGGCTGGGCCACTCATGGACATTCAGAGACTTCTCCCAAAGCCAATCCTGCATTGTGTTGGCTGTGTGCTTAGGGTTGATGTCCTGTTGGAAGGTGTACCTTCACCCAGGACCTGAGCAGGTTTTCATCAAGGATCTCTCTGTACTTTGCTCCATTTATCTTTCCCTCGATTCTGACTAGTCTCCCAGTCCTGGCGCTGAAAAACATACCCACAGCATGATGCTGCCACCACCATGCTACCGTAGGGATGGTGCCAGGTTTCCTCCAGATGTGACGCTTGGCATTCAGGACAAAGTGTTCGATCTTGGTTTCATCAGACCAGAGAATCTTGTTTCTCATGGTCTGAGAGTCCTTTAGGTTCCTTTTGGCAAAGTCCAAGCGGGCTGTCATGTGCCTTTTACTGAAGAGTGGCTTCCGTCTGGCCACTCTACTGATTAATGGAATGCTACAGAGATGGTTGTCCTTCTGGGAGGTTCTCCCATCTCCACAGAGGAACTCTGGAGCACTGTCAGAGTAACCATCAGGTTCTTGGTCACCTGCCTGACCAAGGCCAGTTTGGCCAGGGGGCAGCTCTGGGAAGAGTCTTAGTGGTTCCAAACTTCTTCCATTTAAGAATGATTGAGGCCACTGTGTTGTTGGGGATCATCAATGCTGCAGACATTTTTTGGTACCCTTCCCTAGATCTGTGCCTCGACACATTCCTGTCTACGGACAATTCCTTCGACCTCATGCTTGGTTTTTGCTCTGACATGCACTGTCAACTGTGGGACCTTATATAGACAGGTGTGTGCCTTTCCAAATCAAGTCCAATCAATTGAATTTACCACAGGTGGACACCAATCAAGTTGTAGAAACATCTCAAGGATGATCAATGGAAACAGGATGTACCTGAGCTCAATTTTGAGTCTCATAGCAAAGGGTCTGAATACTTATGTAAATAAGGCATCTGTTGTTTAAAAAAAATACATTTGCAAACATTTCAAAAAAATAGTTTTCACTTTGTCATGACGGGGTGTTGTGTATAGATTGATAAGGAAAAAATATATAATTTCATCCATTTTAGAATAAGACTGTAACGTAACAAAATGTGGAAAATGTCAAGGGGTCTGAATACTTCCTGAATGCACTGTATAAACACCCCCTTTGCTAATGCAGTTCCATACATCCCCACCCCATGCATGACCCTGTCCCCTCCTCACCTCGTCCCAGCTGTGAGCATACCAGGGCCTGTGCAAGGATCATCTGCCCACAGCGTAGCATGCATCCCCAGCCTGCATCTGAAGAGGGGCCTGTTCCCCCTGGATCAAACCAAGATAGACACTTAAGATTAAGAGCACTTTGTTGGTCAATTGCACACAAGATCCAACCCAAATCTGACTTCCGCTATTAACCCAACTCCTCCAAAAGAGACATGTACATATAGAGGTTTAGGAAAGGTGTGGGTGGCTGCGGGTGACCTCGCTTGGCAACCGGGGAGCTGTTGTGTGGGGGGTTAAGTGCCTAGCTCAAGAGCACAATGGCAGGCAATAGCATCTAGGATTTGATACCAGCAGCCCTCTGGATGCCAGTTCACTTCCCAACATATTTTTCCTGTCAATCCCGGGATTCTAACGGGCAATCCTCCGGTTGCTGGCTTGCCTCTAATCGCTAGGCTATCTGCCGCCCTTAAATGGATACGTTGGGATTTTGGCAACGAGGCCCTTCATCATCTTCTCCAGAGACAGATGAACTCGTGAACACCGTTTTTTTATGTCTCTGTGTCCAGTATAAATTAAGTTAGAGGTAGTTTCCTGAACCAATAGCGCAATGACTGGAAGTCTATGGATATCTGCTAGTATTGAAAAGCATGGTAGCAGATAGACTTCCAGTCATTGCGCTATCTGCTACCATGCTTTTCAATACTAGCAGATATCCATAGACTTCCAGTCATTGCGCTATGGGTAACGCTGTTGGCAGGGTTAGGGATACTCACACACAGTGCTTTTAACATAGTGTTTTCAACGTACGTATGACATACATGATTACATTGTGCATGTTAATTTATACAATAATTATTATTCAACATGTCCTCAAATGGGATTTGAACTCACAAACTGCCACGCCACCATATGTCTGTGTCTGGTGTCAGTTAATCTGATTATTCTCATCATTGACTTTACTTACTTATTTCAGCAATTAAATTACATTCTGTATAGTGGTCTAACGTTGGTGGGGCATATTAACCTGTTTTAATGATACTCCTGAATCACTATGATCAATAAAATATTTGTATAATTATTATTGTATATATATGAACATACACAACGTAATCATGTTTGGCAAAGTGTGTAGAATATGCAAATTGAAAACACCATGTTAAAAGCACTGTGTGTATGTGAATATCCCTAACCTTGCCAACAGACAAAAATATTTTTGAATGGATCAGTGGTTCACCAATCAGGAGCTTGATGGGCTTGGCAACACTAACAAGGCATGATGTGTAATGAAAAATATTTTTGGAGAAAGTTTCTTTGGGACCATCAGGCGACGGACGTCCTGATGCCAGATACACGGAAATGTTCTTAGAACATTAGAACGTATCTAGAACATTAATATCTTACATTCTAAGAACATGAAATGTGTCTAGAACATTAATATCTTACATTCTAAGAACATGAAACCATGTTCTGTGTATGTTTTGTGGGACGTTGACAGAATATTCTAACCCTCAGAAAACTGGACTCAGGAATGTTCTTTCAAAGTCCCATAAAACACATCTAGAACAGTATTGTTGCATATTCTGAGAACATCGTAACCATGTTCTAGATAAGTTCTGCTTGATATTAAGGGAGCGTTCTCCTAACTTTTAACACCAAAACATTATACAAAGGTTCTCAGAAGGATGTTGCCAACATAGATAGAATGTACCCCTAACTCACGGAAAACTGGACACTCAAACATTAGGGGAACATTACAAAAACATTCTCCATCTCCCTAGAATTGTTAGCTGGGTAGCCAACAATCAGATTTACATAACATCTGCCTGTTTCACTCACCTATGGGAGAGAATTTTTTCCTGTAGGTAAACCATAGCCGCGAGTGGACGTCTGATAGTAGCTCCGTCTTTCCTGTGAACACAACATGAAAGACTGTCATGCCTTCATTCAGTTTTTCCCCCACATATAAATCACAATATGACTGCTAGAAGATGCCAGTCTACCTGTTTTAGCATTGTAACACTCTCCTAAAACCCACACAGGTTCATCTGTGTCAGGCAAGTCTTCAAGGAACTCCGAAAACACGTTTATCTGGTTTTCATACTTTGCTAATACTTAAACGAGACATGGAAAAGGGGAGACATGAAAAAAACTTGTCAAGAAACATACATGATGTGAGATACACCAGTTAATTAATAAAGTTTTACACTATTTTTTCATATGTGGTGATAGCTGCAATTTGACATTATAATTTAGGTTCGCTGAATTATTTGTAATTGTCAGATCACACACACAATAATGTAGGTTGTACATAGCCAGCAGATCCAACCCACTGTTTTACAGCAGCACTAGGGTCGAAACAGGGTTCCTGTGTACATTAAGACCCGTGAATGCCGGGCGATTAATGTCTCAGGAATCGTACCGTTGTATTCAGAATTGTCCCAATATCTAATTTAAACCAAGAAGATTAAACGACTGCTAGTTTAATAGTAGTCGTTCAATCTTTTCAGTGTAACAGTTGGGTTAATGGAACAATTCTAAGTACAACGCAATTCTCATTCCTGGATTGAGGTATGTTTTCTGAGACATTTCTGGCACCGGCATCTTAATCTACACAGGAAGCCTGTCTGACCCTAGTGCATTTCTAAGCAAGCAGTTCGGATCTACTGGCTAGGTTGAACTACTACAGTACAATACTGTATTTGACCAAATTATATAACATCCTTACTCACTCTGGGAAAACAAATCTCATCCCACTTCAGAAAAGCATGAAGTACTTTCCACTGACAATGCCCTGCTTTCAAAATGTTATGAAAGCCGCCGGGTAGACAATTAAGCGAAACAGGCCACCAAAGAAACAATGCAATGGCTAAACTTGTACATCAGCCATGGTCAGTTAACGACCAACATCTTTAGAAATTACATTTTGGGCCCAATGGCAGCACGATTTGTCAATGCATGTAAGGAACTAAGTGAAAGGCGCACAATATGTGAATAAAGTAGTATTTTTAGTGGCTATTACCTGCCTCCATCCTACGGCTGTCATCGGTGAAAATACCTATGTGAAGCTAGCCACAATAAGGATTAGCCACAATAGTGGAATTTACGGTTAGACTTCAAAATACCAGTCCCTAATTTAAAGCGATGCAAATGCATACAAATATTAGAATCATGCCATATTTGGACTAGATCATGCTAAACAAGGTTGGAATGTTGTTATATGAATTCAACAAAATACAATAATTAGTTAATTTGACAAACAAAAGTCAAAATCAGCAGAAATCTCACTCATTATTCACAATTCATTCATTAATCATGGTAGTGTCCACATTAACGTAGAAGTGTTCAGAAACATGTTCTATTTTTATTTACAATAAAAGTGACTCCAAAATGACACAATACATGTATTTACCATTCATTTCTATTGTAAATCATCTGAAACACAACCAAAACAAACAGCAAATGCATCCAACAAGTTTGTAGTCACACGCTTGATGTAATCATTGCGTGCTATGAAAATGGGACCAAATACAATTTGTTTTACTACTTTAATACACGTCTAAGTGAATTTGTACCAATACTTTTGCCCCCCTAAAATGGGGGGACTATGTACAAAAGGTTCTGTAATTTCTAAACGGTTCACCCAATATGGAATAAAATACCCTCAAATTAAAGCTGGCAGTCTGCACTTTAACTTCATATTCCTTTTATCTTTTCAAAGTCATCCAAAGTGCTGGTGCACAGAGCCTAAACAACAACAACATTGTCACTGTCCCAATACTTGGAGCTCACTGTAAGTATGCCCCAAACGCAATTCTGAAGTCTAATACATCCACTGTGCGACTTCAGCTGATTTGTAAATGTTCTGTTAAATTAACTAATTATTGTTTTTTGTTTAATTTATATAACAACATTTCAACTTTGTTTAGCATTATGTAGTCCCAACATGGCATGATTCCACTATTTGTATCCATTTGCGTCACTTTCAATGAGGGACTTTATTTTGAAGCTGAACCGCAAATTCCACCGTTGTGGCTGGCTAATCCTTATAGTGGCTAGCTTCACATAAGTGGTAAATGGCAGGATACAAACATACAGGATTACCTCTTGGGTAATGTAGTTCAAATGTGTTTGTCATCCATGACAAATAACATTAACCATTATAAACTACATCAACCAAAAACATAACGAAACCAAGCTGGTGTTTCCAGATATCAGACATTACATGGTACTCTGGTTTTTGTATTTTTTTCACCAATTGATAAATAATTCTTATAGGATCATTTGCTAGAGATATCTCTTCCCCATTCGTAAAATATACATGTGCATTGTCTTGATCCTGTAAAACATCCGCCTATTATATTTCTGCGTGGGGTTACACTCTGTGGCTACAATGTATTATTCAGCAAACTGTAACGTTTTTGTGTCAATCATAATCTCTCATCGACGGATTCTCATGGGACATTGAAACGGCGAAATGACACACTTTCACGAAATAATTGTACTTCAGGGTAACCAAGATTATGTAAATCAGGAAAAAACATTTATTTTTAATTTTTAATGTCAATCAGAATATACCATTGTGGGTTTGTTCGACATTGCAGCGGTCAGTGCAGGCGACTGCCGACTGGGTGACTGATCTACAAACCACCTTGCATCACAAATAACAAGTCATTATTATTTGTAGATCAGTCAGTCACAATTTACCCATGATACATCATGTTTTTTATGCGTTCGTTCGCATTATACCTCAGAGTCTCGAACACGGCAACTAGCGGGCTGTATGGCTCATTGAGCTACATTTGTTGCCAGTGGTAGTGGCACAGACCGTTTCTAAACCTGTACTGTTTTTGGCAGTTAGCCTACTACTTTTGTACACGATACTGACCCCCTAGTGCCAGGCACAACACTACCATGGACATTCCGTCTGCATCTACGTGAACCGCGATAGAGGGCTAGTAAGCAAGCTAACTTTTTGCCTGATTAAAAACAACATCCTCTTGATGCGTGATTGCATTATTAATACAAATAATGGTTTAGACGATTATAAGCTATAGTCATGAATCTTCGGGGATTCTTCCAAGATTTCAATCCCAGGTAACGTAAAGAGAAATATAACGTCTCTACGGCTATGCTAACTAACGACGTTAGAGCTAGCCAGCATATCTGTGTTGGAAAGCGCCTAGCCAGTTAAGGTTAGTTAGTTAGACTGCCTACTACTATTCAGTCATTGACTATCTGAACCGGTGAATCATGACAGAACGAACTATCTAACGTTAACTAAACGTCGTTAACTAGCTATTATATTGGGGAAGAACAGCATAAGCTAGCCAGTTAACGTTAGCAAGTTTAGCAAATGTTGTTGGCTTGCTATCCAGCCCTGTTGTTTGTTGCTGTCAGTCGTTTAGTATTAGTTAGTTAGTTAGTGCATGCCAGCTAGCTAGATAACTAACCAACTGAAATGGCCTAAATGGCTAACTCCACATAGTTTAGTTTCCTTGATCTGGAATCGCATTGGGGGGCGCATTTCTGTACCAATGATGATGAGTAGCAAGCTAAATTGATTGCTGAATAGATTAATGGCGATAATTGTTTTTCTCCTCACTTAGTAAGTTCCTCATCTATGCCTGCCTGCTACTGTTTTCGGTTCTGCTGTCGCTGCGTCTGGATGGCATCATCCAATGGAGTTATTGGGCTGTCTTTGCCCCCATATGGCTATGGAAGCTCACGGTCATCATCGGTGCCTCAGTGGGCACAGGAGTCTGGGCCCACAACCCACAGTACAGGTGGGCTTTTTAAACAAAAATGCTTTACTCTTTTGTAGGTCTTTTTTTGTTGTCAATGTGGCTCTTATCAATATCAAACTGTCCTAATGAGAAAGCTGTCCGATTGCGATAGCTATCACTGCTTACTAGTATGTCTTATCTTACTGTGTCTGTTATGCAGGGCTGAGGGTGAAACCTGTGTGGAGTTCAAGGCCATGCTGATTGCTGTTGGGATCCACCTGCTCCTACTCACCTTTGAGGTGCTGGTGTGTGACCGCGTGGAGAGGGGCACTCACTTCTGGCTGCTGGTCTTCATGCCCCTCTTCTTTGTCTCACCTGTCTCTGTTGCAGCCTGTGTGTGGGGCTTCCGGCATGATCGCTCTCTAGAGGTCAGTCTGGCATTATATCTGTCATAAGGATGTTATTTTTCTCAAATAGTCTATTTAGGCTAGATATTGGTGAATATAGTATACTTGTCTACATCCCTCGTTCTCCCTCTTCACCCGTTTACTCTGTTTTTCCTATCTCTCTTTGTATCAGTTGGAGATCTTGTGCTCAGTCAATATTCTTCAGTTTATCTTCATTGCCCTGCGACTAGATAAAATCATCAGTTGGCCTTGGCTGGTAAGAGAACAACCTGCCTAATATCTATTTCTGGGGAAGAAAAATGAATGGGAATTTAGTACAACTTACAGCGAGTTGTAAAATATATGTTGATATCATTAGTATTTTATTTTTTTCATGTTATTTTGTTCAGGTTGTCTGTGTGCCACTGTGGATTGTCATGTCCTTCCTGTGCCTTGTGGTACTCTACTACATTGTGTGGTCAGTGCTCTTTCTGCGGTCTATGGACCTCATTGCAGAGCAACGGCGTACTCACATCACCATGGCGATCAGCTGGATGACAATCGTTGTACCCTTGCTAACTTTTGAGGTATGTGGTCATGTTATCCATCTTTCAGCTACTATTGTGGTCAGAGAGCTGAAGAAGTTTGGAAGTTGGGAAAGTAATACTTAAAAAAAAATGTTTTACCTTGTTTGCCTTTTTACTGTTGTCTCTGTCATTGACTCTTCAGATCCTGTTGGTCCATAAATTGGATGGTCACTACGGCTCCAGCTATGTGTCAGTATTCGTGCCTCTCTGGCTATCCCTGGTGACTCTGATGGCCACGACCTTCGGCCAGAAAGGAGGCAACCACTGTGAGTTACTCCTCGACAGTGATAGCGGTGCAACAGAAATAATTGTCATATTGAGGCAGTGTTCTTTTTATTTTTCTGAGAATGCAGTCAGTGTAACTCCTCAAATATTTCTCCAAACTATTTGTTTTAACTGGTATTTCTCTTTTCTAACAGGGTGGTTTGGCATCCGAAAAGACTTCTGCCAGTTTCTTCTTGAGCTCTTTCCCTTCCTGCGGGAGTATGGGAATGTTTCCTACGACCTGCACCACGAGGACGCTGAGGTGTCCGTGGAGATGCCTGCACACGACCAGCCAAAAATAGCTCCCATGTTCCGCAAAAAGACTGGTGTGGTGATCACACAGAGCCCAGGGAAGTACTTTGTGCCTCCTCCAAAACTGTGCATTGACATGCCTGACTAAATTAAAGCTTTGCAACAACTGCTCTAGAGTTTTGATGGACTTCACATGCACCAGACAGCTGTGGTGCATTGACCACCCATTTTAAGAAGAGGCAGGTGAGCATAGTTTCCATGTGGCTCACTCCTAGTGAGCAGTGGGACTGGAATTCGGACCTGACTTTTTAGCAAAAACGAAAAACCATGGCAGAGTTTGTGGAACAAAGAGTACGGTAACACTTTATTTGGATAGTCCATCTGTAGATGCTGTACACACTATCAGTAACATTTCAACTATGTACTAACCCTAACCTTAACCCTAGCCCTTATTCTAATCGTAACAAGCAGTTGTTATCAACAGATAGTTTGTTAATAGTAGAGATGAACTGTCCTGGGAACATACATCACATTTCCTGAAAAGATTTAATGACAAGACTTGGGAAATAACACAAAAAAATCCCAATTTTGCACTAATGCAATTCCACAAAATACATGTGCAGCAGCTGATTAGCAAAAAATGAAATAGCACATTATCCAAACAGGTTGTTGCATGGAAGCCTTTAGCCTAGCATATTTACTGAACACAAAGAAGCCATAAATTCAAAGCACATGGATAATTTACACTGCCAGTCTGCACACTCCACCCGAATGCAGTTAAACCCCACAGCATAGCCTATAAAATAATGTGTGCCTCTTTGAGCTGTCATTGTGACTCTTAAGACAGTCACAAATTTGATAGGCCCATGCACAATTCACTACATAGGCATACATCTCTGTCACCATTCAGAGGCACGAGGGAAAATTGTATCTTCTCCTGTTTTAGCCGGGGCAATTTTTCTATCCAGTCCCAATCCCACTGAAACTCAAAATTATGACTTTATTCTGTAATCCATAGGTTGCATTATCAAAGGATGTCTCTCACCTATGCAATTCAAAATAATGCAATATTTCCCCCACTTCTCTGCGGGGTCTCGTCCTTGCTGCCCATATGAGAGTTTCGGTAGAGAATGTGTGATCAACAAACGTCATGAGAGTAGATAAGGATATTTTTTAAACAGTTGGTCCCCGTTAAGATACTTTATATAAATGATTTTCATTCTTCATCTCCCTGTTATTCATGAGCTTTTCTGCTATATAATCATCAACTCGGTTTTGCCAAACATAGGACATATTCTGTCATTCGTTGGAGTTTATCAAGCAAGTTTAGCAACTTTGACTTTGGTTTGACTGACGTTACAAATGTTGCGTGATTCGACAATGCTGTACTCTCTGTGCGCCCTGAATGCACTCTGTCGAGACTAGCCTGTCGAGTAATGCGCTGAATTAATTGAGGAACATGACAACACTATGAATTTATGAATGGCCTGTTTCGCAGTTACATTATCATTACTAAATATCAGTTTAATTTGCTCTGAAATCTTTAAATAGTGACGCAGCCAAGCCGAGAAGGTGCCACAGTAACCATGTCTTGGTTTAAACCCCTTTAAATGGACACTTCTGATTGTTGCTGTATTCCACGGGACTCTAGGGATAAATATGAATTATTCTCAGTATTTAAACTTGGTAGATTTTCGGGAAAATATGAAGTTGGTAGTATGAACATCTTTAGAGCATCTACAGATGGACTATCCAGATAAAGTGTGACCAAAGGCACTCTTATATCATCGTGAGTTTTTCTGTTGTTTTGGCAGTAGAACAAGACGAAGATCCATTTAATTTATGTGATATGATATACTGTACAGGACATTTTATTTCCCTTGTGATGTTTTGGCCAACAAAATCTCCAAAGAGATTTTAATATTCAGATGTCTTTCACATGATTCCAGTTGAAGGTGCATTATATGCGTGTCAGAAGTTGTGCTAGCAAATTTCCCAAACCCTGAATCTTTGCATCAAGGCTTGGATGATACTGAATGATTGATACTGTACCAAGATCATGCTTATTAGGCTAACTGTTTTAAATCTAAGATTAGCTTGCTACTTAGGGATATTTTATCTTGTTTTATTAAACAGTTTGAGGAGCATTTGTTGTAATATAGTAGTGTATGATATAGGATTATACCCTAATACCCATGTGTATTTGAATAGTTTTGCGTTCTTGAGGTCTTGTCCTGTGTATTTAAGTTACTCAAAGTCCCTCTAGCAATCCTTTTTATATGGCAGGATGATGTCATTGTTGCTCCTAGTAGTTGACATTTGCTGTTACCATAATTAATCTGATTCTGGGTGCCCAACTTCTCCAAGTTCCTACTAGTGTGTGCTGTTTATTTTGTTAAACCTGAGTATTCTGGGTAAATCACCAGCCTGCCTCTTCTACCTTGCCAGGTCTGCATTGGGTGATGAGTAAAGGAGAACCTGCAGTGCTGCTTCTATATCATTTTACCTGTGGAAAATGCTTTCTTGGTGAAATTCTCACCTTAACACAAAATGGTACCCCCCCATTCCCCTTTGAACTTCTAACATATCCCATTGTTTGTTTTGTCTATGTTCTGTGACCACTCTCTCGGCTGGCCTGAGAGTTAAACATTACCTATTTGAAAACAGATTTTTGACTGGGGATGGACCAATGGTATACTTTCCCCTCTATTGTACCTTGTTTCTTACCCTCCACCATACACATTATGTTGCAATATAGCTATTTCTTTTCTTCTGGCAAGCACTTTAATACAACTGTTAAATATATACTTGCTCCAAGTGGCTGATAACTAACCAATAACAAACAATAAAGTTATTTAAAATTGTATCTGGTCATCATTTCCTTGTCTTGTCAAATGCATGAACCTTTAAAATGGAAATGGATACTTCTGGATTTTGGCAATGAGGCTCTTTATCTACTTCCCCAGAGTCCGATAAACTCGTGGATACCATTTTTAAGAATGTGTCCAGTATGAATGAAGTTATTTTCGCGAGCCAATGCTAACTAGCGTTAGCGCAATGACTGGACGTCTACGGACGTAGAACGCTAGCTATTGTGGAATGAATGGATTCCTTGTACTTGTCAGTCACTAGATGGCACTATGCTCCCATTCTAAACATTTTGGAACTCTCATTACCTTCCTGAGACGTTTTTGTTGGATTTAAACAGGAAGTGTCTATGGTTAGTCTTGTAGCTCAAAATTACGTTTACGGTTCCGTCGAGGATTTGCAGAGTTAATTGCATTTGTTATACCAAGGTCTCTAGACAAAAGTCAACCATTGTTACTTACAATTACAATCGGATACATGTAGCCAGCCAGTCAGCCAGAGATTAGTGCGACACAAGCGCAGAACCTACTAAAGGGGTCGATTGACTGCGTGATTATGATGAGTGCAACAGCCATTTGTACTTACTAGCGCAGTATCTTACGAGTGGTTTAGAGTGATAAAATACCTAGCATCTGGTTGTAACATATTCACGTTGAGTGAAGATGACATTACAAGTGGGTTGCCTATCATTCAGGCAGCCGTACGCGGGGTTAGTACTTAATGGTGTAAAAAGTATTGAGACACGTTGGCGCCCCTTGTTGTCCGCAATGGAAAACTGCACTCTAGCTATTCATATTGCGCAGAAGGACTGGGAGGGCGACCAGTGGAGAGACATGCTCACCAATACATTTGGAATGAGCCATATGCAAATAGAGGAGCTTCTGGCGTCAGGTGACAGATTCGGCCGTGGAGTCGTGGCAGGTAAAACAGTACTTTTGAATGAGTGGAGAAGGAGGACATACACAGCACATCTCATGCTTGATTTAAACTAGAGTTGATGAATATCCAACCCCCTGTCATTTCCTTGTTTCAGGATTGGTGGAGGTGGGGGAGACTTGGTGCTGCTCTGACAATGTACCAGAGGAGGATCTGAGGGAGATGGAGAAGGCAGCAGTGCTCACTGGGCTCACAGAGAAACACCTCACACAGCTGTCAAACCCACGCTGGCTCAAGGAACCACTTTATGCCAGAGGTCACAAAGACATTTGGACAGTGGACATCCCAGTACAATTACTGCCATCTGCGTAGAGTAGTTGTAAAAGAATGTATACTAACACGTTTCTAGAGATGACACACAAGCTTTAAGGTGGAATAAATTACCAATGGACTGCATTGTGAATGATTGTATATCCTGCATGTCTAAAACCCTTATATTGACACCATAACTTTGTTGCAATAGGCATTTATTATTCATTTAAATTTGTCTGCAGGGAGGTAGGGCAATCATTAGAGCTCTGCGAGGTGAAGCCCTGGGGGTAAAAGAGGGTGGGGGTGCCATTCCTGCCATCACTAGTTGTACACCGAAGGTGGTCATGTGTCTGGTGCTGTGCTTGACAAGATGCTTGGGAATTCCTCTGAATCTGCAACTCCCCAGACATCTCTTTGAGGACGGAGATCAGCTTGGGTAGTAAGCCAGTGCTGCGGCTGCTAGAGCTGGTGCTGTCATCACTCCTCTCAGCCTGGGCTGGAGTGCAGATGTCTGGGGCCAACTACATGGCTGAAGTGCTTAGGAGTGGAGCTCTGCAGTTCAGCCTAGTCAGAGTTGCGTTGCCTGTGTCTGCCAAGCTTGGGCTATGCTGGTGGCCAGCGCTGTTCTTGTTGCTGTTACCCAACTTCTCCCTCCTGTGCCAAGTCTCGTGCATTTGAGCAGCACACATCTCTTCATTTGGGGTAGTAGATGTTTGAGTCCTTGGCAGAAATTGGGATTGGAGTAGTATTGCAACGGCAAGGTAAAAAAAAATCAGTGTCATTCAATTAGGTCACATGTCAAAATGTAGGCCTCGGAAACCACAACAGCATTTGATATTCATACCAAAGGTGCCTTTGACGTGCATGCTTTGTATTCCTCAGCAATAAAGGTGCTAAGTGAAGTCGATCTCGATTACCAGGGAAAGTTATTTTAAAGCCATAGATGTTGAGTTGGTCCACAAAACTCTTCAAGACAGTAGTTTGAAAGATTTTGGTGGTTCAGTGCGTTTCAGCACCTCCGACGTGAACAGCTACTCGTCTATCACTATGTACATTCCGGTCTGGTCCCATTTGATAAGATTCTATAATATCGCTCTCTACGATAGTCCACATTCTTTTGGGTAATGAAATGTTGTACAAGTTGGCATCCACCGGTGCATTTTGAGTCTGAGCAGTGTCTTTCCGTGGTTTCCTGGAAATGGTTTTCTGAGCAAGAATCTGGAATGCGACTTTTTGTCCTCGAGTTGAGGACTCGGTCTTTGGTAACCGAAATGTCACATACTTTTATTGTATTTTTTATATGCAACGTAGACATCTAATGATAAGATGCTAATTCTACTCCGATTTCAGAGCACTCTCGTCTGATTGTGCCAGAGCGCAGAATAACAGATGCATTCAACACCAATTAAATATGGCCGGTGTCAGTAAACGTCAGCAAAAAAAGCTAATTAAATTGTTGCCAGCAGCACAGTTAGTCGCCAACGCTCTGGATAACATGAACACAGCTTAACCTGCTCTGCTAGAGTAAGAAAAATGGCCAGTGAGGAATTCTCTAATTTCTGCCTGGAAGTAGCTAGCAAGCTATTTTGCGTGCTTGACTGCCGTTGTGAGTTCAGAACGCTCGGATTAACCCTACTCAACTAGAGCGAACCACTGAATTTTACGAACGCCCAGAGCACACTTTGAACGCTCTCTGGCACTCCAGAGTGAATTTACGAACGCACCCAGTGTCACAGTTCAGATTGTTACATTCCAAATCAAATGGATCAAACATTCTAGGTCTGTATATTTGGGGGAACGAGGATGATTCATTTATTTCACTGTATTGTAAGAAACGAAATGTCGAAAGCTTTGCGTGTTGGTCCAATTGAAGTTGGGATGTCATGAATATATAGTATGTGCTCTCCAAGGTGCTAACCAATACATACTAGTGGAGGTTCTTTCAAATATGTGAAACGACTATCCAATCAGACCGGTCTCGTAGTCAGCTAGCGCGAGGTTGTGTATGCTACTCAGCTGTTAAAGGGAAGGACTTCGGATCGTGTGACTGACTGCGCTCAAACAAACACAGGTAGGCAGACGACAGGGCCTATTGAAAACAATTGTTTGGAATATATTGGCATCCTATAAGAAATGTATATTTTGGTAGACTTTTTCCTCATTCTTAACAATGTGTTCATATTTCTATTCATAAAGTTTAATTCATTAGTGGTCTTTTTATATTAAAAAAAGGATTATCTGGTTCTTTGGGTAGATTATCGAAACGTAACATTTGTGTATTGAAAAGCATTGGAATTTGTTCGATTCAAAGTTGATTTTTAAAAATCTTTTTTTATATAAAAAATAAATAAATTAGACTGTTCATTGTCGAGCATATAAGTGCATTAAAATGGCTGGCCATTGAACGACTACAGTCAGCCATCAAATGTTATTTCAAGACTGAAAATCTAATGAAACGAAACCAATTTGTTTTAATCTCCGATCTACATTCCCTCAATGTCGAACCTTTTATTTAGTTTCTTTTGCGTCTCCTTCTGGTTTGAGTTTTCTGTGTTTGACTCGGTGCTGCCATCGCTATACCAGTCATGGCTGGCTTGTACAGCCTTTGTTAATGACAGCTCAGCTGTGCGCCGGGCGGTGCTTGGAGAACTTTGACAAGCTGATGTAATGTCCGCGTTTGGAAATTAAATGTATAGGTCTATAGAACTCGAAAGAAGCCCTTTTCAGTTGATCAAACGATTGAGATCAGAACGCATGTAATGCGTTGACGTTGTTCCCGTGCCATTTGTAATCCGTGGCTGTGTCTGAGTGGCTTTGTTGTTAAGCCCTCCCCTAGCAGGGAAGCCGAAGCCATTTTAATCAATGCAGTCCTATAGGAGATCTACCCTTCATTCGGAACCAAATACAGCCCCCATACAAGCGCCTTTAGAATTGTGTTCAAATGTGGTTAATGGGTCTGTTTGTGAAGGAGAGAAATACAAAACACGAAATGTTGATCAAATTAAAGGACAGTTTCTGTCATGAAAATTTATTGCACAAAATGGAAGATGAGTAATTCCTGGTGAGGAATTCGCTTCTAAACGCACGTTGGCCTATACTGAGTTGCATCACCAACGCATGCACTAAAAATAATGTATTTAAATTAGCCTAATCTCGGATGTGCGGTTTGACGGTGGATGACATGAGTAACCTAACTATCTCTTCAATCAACTAGCACATTTTCTACTTTGAATTTAAAGTATATATTTTTTTAACCATCCAGGCAGCATTGCTATCTAAAAATCTGTTATAACAGGCCTACTTTTTTAACCTACTTTTTAAGGCACTGTGTGGGTCGGCGTGGGCTAACCAACAAAATACGATTAAATAAATTAACTGTACAATAGCTTTATGAAAAAATATACATAACTTCATCTTCATACATAACACTAAACTTGTATTATGGGAATAGCTGGGCGTCTTGAAATACTTAAGTATAAACTGTCAGAAAATTTGCCCACCATAGAAGGATCATTGTGATGTGCTTTTGGGTTCCAGACTCTGGAGAGCATTTTAATTTAGTTTTAATGTCTTTGTCTTGTAGGAGCTGGTGGAAGAGATATTCTGGTGGTGCAAGAGAACATCCACCATTTTTCAGAATGGCCAAAGGTGACGCTCGTAAGCCAAAGGGCAAGATGTCTGCCTATGCCTACTTTGTTCAAACCTGCCGAGAAGAACACAAAAATAAGAATCCAGAGATCCCAGTCAACTTTTCAGAGTTTTCTAAGAAGTGCTCTGGAAGATGGAAGGTAGAGGAGCAACATGAAACGTTTAAGTATTTCAGTGTGAAACAATTTTGTCATGATCATTATTTTCCAACCTAATGGTACTAGGCAAGCATAGTCCAGTCATATCCATCGCTATGCCGTCTTAACATTTTACTTGCCACTTGTTTTTCAGACAATGTCTCCAAAGGAGAAGTCAAAGTTTGAGGACCAGGCCAAGCAGGACAAAGCGCGCTATGATTCGGAAATGACGAGCTATGGTCCTCCTGGCAAAAGGGGCAAGAAGGCACTGAAGGATCCTAATGCGCCAAAGAGACCTCAGTATGTCTATTCCTAAAACTCTGTAATCATTTATAGAATTGTTAATTCATTTAACTTCCGTCTTGCGCTATTTCACATAGGTGTCTTCAGATTCATTTTAATTAGTTGTGCTTTTGAAGCAATTTGTATTTGAAGTGATATTGATATATGCTGCTTATTGTAGACAATTCACAACAATGTGATTCCTTTTTGAAGGCCTGCAACAATCTGTAAAGACTACATTTCCTTCTCTTACAGATCTGGATTCTTTGTTTTCTGTGCTGAGCAGCGCCCCAAGATCAAAGCCCAACACCCAAGCTTTGGCATTGGGGATGTGGCCAAGAAGCTTGGTGAGATGTGGAACAACTTGACAGACTCCAATAAGCAGCCGTATCTTGCCAAAGCCAACAAACTCAAGGAAAAATACCAAAAGGTAACGCTGTTGAGAACTCTGTATTTGTCTCAAATGTGCAATTTAATGGTATTTTACCACTGTGCTCTGACTGGTGTCACAGCAGGGAATCACTAGCTAAATATTACAAAACCTGTGGATTAAGACTTTTGTTTATGGTTTCTAGGATGTGGCAGATTACAAAGGAGGAAAAGTGGGTGGGGCAGGAGCCTCTAAATCAAAGAAGGCTGATGATGATGACGACGATGATGATGATGAGGACGAGGATGATGAGGACGAGGATGAGGAGGATGATTAATCATCTTTGACAAATTAGAAAATGGTATTGTGTTTGGTGAGCAGACTCATCTGTAGGGTTCAATTGTCCTAGACCAAAACATCAAATTGGTTTGAAACTATTTTCTCCCTGTAGTTACTTTGTTTGTCCTTTGGGTATTTAACACTGTGCTCTATCAGTGTTCTCCTTATCCCTTTTGTTCTTCTCAGTTGAACAAGCCTATTTAAAGCAATAGCATAAGAGTTCATACCCTTTAACTCCTAAAAGATGTGTGTGTGTGCTACCATATGGCTATTGAAATAGATTTTATTTAATTGTTCTATTTTATTGGGATGTTCATTTCAAGGAATTGTAAGTTTGTGTTTAATAAGGGACTTGGACCAGTGTTTATCTGTATCTAGACACACAATCCATAGACTTCAGACAGTTGTCCAGTCTGACAACCAGGTATTTAACATTGCCCTGACCTATTATAACAAACGCCTGTGCTTGAAGCAGGGCTGATCCATTTCACTTTGTAATGGCTGAAAGGAATAACTTAGTTTTTTTTCTTTTCATTTGGTTAAGTGGAATGACTTTTTAGATGTGAGGATGTCTCCCTCTTGACTGACATTGACACTACATCTGGATGAGTTTCTTTGCACCTGCAATTTTGTTTTGTATGTTTAGGATACCTCTGGTTTAAAATAAATAACTACATTTTTACGTTGTGTGTGGCTCCAAATTGATTTCTTCCCTGCATTGAAAGGACTGCATTTTGTTTTATTTTTAAGTTTCTTTAGCTGTAAATGTATAACACTTTATGCAACATACTATTTTGATATTACACTACTGTTCAGTAGTGACTTCGACAGTCATTTGCCTCTTAAGTGGAAGAATATGTGAACTGGAGCCCATCTCTCCCCACATGCAACGGACAAAACACTCATCTGAGTGGAGTGGTTCACATGTTGGATAATAAATAACCTGCAAAAGAGCAACAAAAGGTTGTGTGAAAAGTCAATGAGAAATGTATGTTTTTAAATTACTGAACATCAAACTTATCAATAGATTTAAACCTTGACAAGTCTCCTGACTTACGACAAGGTTGTTAAATGGAAACTAGTGAATGATGCTGCTTGACAGGATGACTATCAAAATGTCACCTTTTTAACCATGACCATGGAAAAGGTTGAGGTTGCTGTGTGGTCCTTCAAGGTGACCCTGGAAATATCTTACAGCCAAGATCCTTTTGGATTGCTACCAGGGTTGCCCGGTCTATCAAACATTTTAGCCCAATGACATCTTAACATGAAATTAAGAATGTTACTAGAGAATTCGCCCTTATTAAACTCCAGATAATTTTCCTTTCGATGTCAATTTTGACGTATGATTAAGCAATACGGCCCAAGGAGGTGTGGTATATGGCCAATATACTATAAAGGACAGCCCTTAGCCGTGGTATATTGGCCACATACACGTTTAGCAGATGTTATTGCGGGTGTGGTGTAGTGAAATGCTTGTGCTTCTAGCTCTGACAGTGCAGGGGCATAGAATAGGATACAATATATGAGCTAGGAAATGCAAGGTATGTAGACAAAGTGACTAGTGTTCCATTTATTGAAGTAGCCAGTGATTTTAAGTCTGTATATAGGCAGCAGCCTCTATGTGCTAGTGATGGCTATTTAACAGTCTGATGGCCTTGAGATAGAAGCCGTTTTTCAGTCTCTTGGTTCCTGCTTTGATGCACTAGTACTGAGCTCGCCTTCTGGATGATAGCGGGGTGAACAGTCAGTGGCTCAGGTGGTTGTTGTCCTTGATCTTTTTGGCCTTCCTGTGACATCTGGTGCTGTAGGTGTCCTGGGGGCAGGTAATTTGCCCCTGGTGATGCGTTTGATAGACAGCACCACCCTCTGGGGAGCCCTGCAGTTGTGGGTGGTGCATTTGCCGTATCAAGCTGTGATACAGCCGACAGGATGCTCTCAATTGTGCATCTGTAAAAGTTTGTGAGGGTTTTACGTAGCCTAGTGGTTAGAGCGTTGGGTTGAATCCCCGAGCTGACAAGGTAAAAATCTGTTCTGCCCCTGGACAAGGCAGTTAACCCACTGTTCCCCGGTAGGCTGTCATTGTAAATAAGAATTTGACTTGCCTAGTTTATTTTTTTTTGTAACAGTATTTTTTATTGGAATTTCACACATTTTCACCCATATTAAGAGATACAACAGAGACAAAGCAAAACAAAAAAAAACAGCACTCACATATACCTACATATATATATACATACATACACACACACCCATACATACGTACACCATTTTCCTCTTCCCGCTCGGTGCTTCTCTCACCCCATCCCCATCATTGCGTCTCTCAATACATACAGTGGGGCAAAAAAGTATTTAGTCAGCCACAAATTGTGCAAGTTCTCCCACTTAAAAAGATGAGAGGCCTGTAATTCTCATCATAGGTACACTTCAACTATGACAGACAACATGAGAAAAGAAAATCACATTGTAGGATTTTTAATGAATTTATTTGCAAATTTTGGTGGAAAATAAGTATTTGGTCACCTACAAACAAGCAAGATTTCTGGCTCTCACAGACCTGTAACTTCTTCCTCTGTCCTCCACTCGTTACCTGTATTAATGGCACCTGTTTGAACTTGTTATCAGTATAAAAGACACCTGTCCACAACCTCAAACAGTCCGACTCCAAACTCCACTATGGCCAAGACCAAAGAGCTGTCAAAGGACACCAGAAACAAAATTGTAGACCTGCACCAGGCTGGGAAGACTGAATCTGCAATAGGTAAGCAGCTTGGTTTGAAGAAATCAACTGTGGGAGCAATTATTAGGAAATGGAAGACATACAAGACCACTGTTAATCTCCCTCGATCTGGGGCTCCACGCAAGATCTCACTCCGTGGGGTCAAAATGATCACAAGAACGGTGAGGCATAAAGGTTTGTATAAAATTTCTTAAATGAGTCATTTATCATTTTATTTTCATATAAATGATTGCCATCAGAATCAGTAATAGTAGCAATTGACTGAGTCAGCTCTCTTTTTAGCTAGGTATGCCAAGTACTTTCCTGGCTTATCGCCATGTTCATATAGCTTTTGCCTGACAACTCTCATTTTCTTTTCAGCGTCCTGTGTTAGGAGAGAGTCTAACGTTGATCTAATGACTGATATTTCCTTTAATAGGGCAGGAGTGGGCATTTTAATGTAGTCCTTCTCTTTAGTTCCTAATTCACCCTCTAACATTTTTTGCTTTTCCCGCTTTTTCCGTCTCTTAGTGGCTGTGTAGGACATAATCAATCCCCTGGCGTACGCTTTACAAGTCTCTTATTGGCTGTGTAGGACATAATCAGACCCCTGGCATACACTTTACAGGTCTCTTAGTGGCTGTGTAGGACAAAATCAGACCCCTGGAGTACACTTTACAGGTCTCTTAGTGGCTGTGTAGGACATAATCAGACCCCTGGCGTACGCTTTACAGGTCTCTTAGTGGCTGTGTAGGACATAATCAGACCCCTGGCGTACGCTTTACAGGTCTCTTAGTGGCTGTGTAGGACATAATCAGACCCCTGGCATACGCTTTACAGGTCTCTTAGTGGCTGTGTAGGACATAATCAGACCCCTGGCATACGCTTTACAGGTCTCTTAGTGGCTGTGATAGGACATAATCAGACCCCTGGCATACGCTTTACAGGTCTCTTAGTGGCTGTGTAGGACATAATCAGACCCCTGGCATACGCTTTACAGGTCTCTTAGTGGCTGTGTAGGACATAATCAGACCCCTGGAGTACAAATAGCTTTACAGGTCTCTTAGTGGCTGTGTAGGACATAATCAGACCCCTGGCATACGCTTTACAGGTCTCTTAGTGGCTGTGTAGGACATAATCAGACCCCTGGCATACGCTTTACAGGTCTCTTAGTGGCTGTGTAGGACATAATCAGACCCCTGGCATACGCTTTACAGGTCTCTTAGTGGCTGTGTAGGACATAATCAGACACCTGGCATACGCTTCAATACAGGTCTCTTAGTGGCTGTGTAGGACATAATCAGACCCCTGGCGTACGCTTTACAGGTCTCTTAGTGGCTGTGTAGGACATAATCAGACCCCTGGCATACGCTTTACAGTTCTCTTAGTGGCTGTGTAGGACATAATCAGACCCCTGGCATACACTTTACAGGTTTCCCAAAGGAGCAAGGGGTTCTGTTGCTTGAGTTAATAGAGAAAATACGACTATGCTTCCTATCCTAGCGGATAAAACAGACTGCAAAGACGTCCTGGGCACAAAAAAAGTAATCTAGTCTGACGTCCATGAGGTGCAGAGAAGAAAGTAACTCTCTGTTGGAGTGATGAAAAGTTCTCTAGACATCCACATACCCCAGATCATCACAAATAGCTTTAAGTGACTTAGCTTGAGTGGAGCTATACCGCTGGGAAACTTATCAATAAGGGGGTTCAACAAGCAATTAAAATCTCCTCCAACCACTGCAGTGTCCGAGTGTAATTCTGAAAAGTCTAGAAATACCATTGCGCCTTGAACATTCAATATCCAGACTGAATCCTACTGTGAAAGTGGGGTGGTATCTTTTTCCATGTGTTGAACTCTCCTATCTCACCGAGCATAAACAAACGATATGAACTCGAACTATACTATACCCAAAAATGAACCATGTAAAGGTCCAAAAGGGGGTTTCCCCACTAGCTAACATGCAGGGGATTTCAACTTTCCAATGTAGACTCTTAAGTCCGCATTGCCACGCAATAGCCTCATCCTTTATATATATGAAAATCAATAGAAGATTGAGACACCATTTTTATTTTATTTTTACCTTTACTTAACCAGGCAAGTCAGTTAAGAACAAATTCTTATTTTCAATGACAGCCTAGGAACAGTGGGTTAACTGCCTGTTCAGGGGCAGAACGACAGATTTTTACCTTGTCAGCTTAGGGGTTTGAACTCGCAACCTTCCAGTTACTAGTCCAACACTCTAACCACTAGACTACCCTGTCCCCCCCTGACTTGCCTAGTTAAATAAACATACAAAAAAAACTGTAAAAGTTTGAGGGTTTTAGGTGACAAGCCAAATTTCTTCAGCCTTGGTCTTTTTGACTGTGTTGAAGGGCTGAACACTTAGCACACATGCAACACCTCTTGTGTGTAACACGAGATCCACGTAAACACGTTGGGAGCGATGAAACAATCGAAGCCCGTTCATTTTCTATGAAAGAAGCGAAGTGGGCGGGGGGAACGTTGGGCGAGCATGGGCAGGGGGTGGGACCGATATTTGAATAAGCTGGACTCTGCGGTGTCATGACTGACTAATTGAAGCTCACTATAGTTTCCATCACAGACAAACTGAAAGTCTGAGTGGACCATTTCAGTTTGTCTGTGACGGAAACTTTAGTGAGCTTCGATTGGTCAACCACAACGCCCATGCTCACATCGCCCAACGTCCCCCCCCCCTCTCCCCTTCCCACACACTTCGCTCCTTTCATTGAAAATGAACGGGCTTCCATTGTTTCATCACTCCCAACATGCAATGTGCATCTGTTGTGTTACACACAGGTGTTGCATGTGTGCTGAGCATTCAGCCCTTCGACATGGTCAAAGTGAAGCTGCAGACAATCCCCAGCCTTATGGGGGATGGTAAGTGGCAGAATTAAGCCTCGTGAAGCTACTGATATGTTTCACCAAATCACCTAACGTCTTCCTAGCACCATAAAATACTGCCATGAATTAACATGGACTGGTAATGGAGACAATTGTTTTCCCAAGGCGTCAAACTGCCAAGGCGTTCACGCCACGTTCATGTCACCACACATCATGTAAGCGTAGTGTTCACGTCATGTAACGTGGCACTGACACGTCACGTGTAAGTTTATTATGAAAGATCTTACCATGAACGCCTTAAGGTCTATGTGTTACGCGTCACGTGTTAGTTTAAGTGTCTGTTTAGTTTATTATTAAAGATCTCACCATGAATGCCGTACCAACATCTACATGATTTTGTAAAAAGATTACTCTGGCAATTAAAAATACTAATTTCATTTGTCGATTTAGCTAAAATATGCATATCACCTCAATACAAAAATGATTAGGGTAGTTAATATCGCAGCCAGCAACCATTACTGTGTAGATACGCCTATTTCTCACATCAATACAGATCAATACAGATCAATACAGACACAAGGGCTTCTTTGTTGGAGGTAGTCCTATTCAGATGTAAGAGGTAGCCTAGGCCTCTAGTGGCGCATTCAAAACAACTCAGAACAACTTCAGTGTGTTCTAGATAACTGGGAACTTGGAAAAAAACTAGCTCAGAATGCCTAGTCTACTAGCCTATCGAATGTCTTGCTCAGTCTCAACATCACAGGAAAATATGGTTGGTTTATTAAATGCTGCGCAATTTAGAATATTAGTACTAGTGTCACACCCTGACCATAGTTTGCTTTGTATGTTTCTATGTTTTGGTTGGTCAGGGTGTGATCTGAGTGGGCATTCTATGTTGGATGTCTTGTTTGTCTATGTCTGGCCTGATATGGTTCTCAATCAGAGGCAGGTGTTAGTCATTGTCTCTGATTGGGAACCATATTTAGGTAGCCTGGGTTTCACTGTGTGGGTGATTGTTCCTGTCTCTGTGTTTTGCACTAGATAGGGCTGTTTTTGGTTTTCCACGTTTATTGTTTTGTAGTGTTTGTGTTTATCTTTTTTTTTTTTATTAAACATGAATCAATATAACCACGCTGCATTTTGGTCCGCCTCTACTTCACCTAAAGAAAACCGTTACAAGTAGGCTATGCCTACCGCAAAATACCAAAAAGACAGAATCGGTATGGGTCTATGCATAGACCAAACAGATTATCAGAAACACGCCTTTATTCAGGAGAATGGCATTGAATTAGCCTACTAATTTCAGTGCAGTTATGTTCTTAGTATAACCTTAGCCTAAACGGAACCGAAAACACACCTGCCTGTTTTGATCAAAGATCATGATCAAGCCTGAACATTTCAGCTGTTTGTCATTGATTTAGCCCATAATCACCTACAGATTTGATTCACATGAAGACCTATATTTAATCTGGATTTTCACAAAAAAATATCCTGACTAGGATCCTGACTTTTCCCCATGTTATCTTTGTTACCAGTTAGGCTAAATGTATTCCAATTAAGGTTTTGTTTTCCTATTAATTTGCATAGGCTAACCATAGCGATTAATGTTATTTACCATTGCTTTTATGAATAAACAGGCATCAGGGTAAAAAATATCACACACACAACACAGTCGTGTTACTCACTTTAGATCACAGTCAGCTCATTTCCACTCCATTCATATGCAAATACATTTGATTCATACACTGATTCCAAGAACACAGGATGAGATGTTACTATCCTTTGTGCAAGCACTTCCAAGAGTTAATGAACAGTGAGCGTGGTGAAATTTGGGGAGCGCATCGTCAGTAGTGTACCTTTGGTTCCTAGGGTGTTTCGGCCTTTCACACTATACACCCTCCCCAAAGGCGGTCAGCGACAGGGTGATCAATCCTACGCTTGCGTCCCATTCCCAATTAGTCATAGGAGTTGCCTTGTTGTTGTTAGCCAACATCCCATGGGACTATGCATGGCAGGGGCGTCCTCCTCCCTGAGTCAAGCATTGTTGACCGCATACCTCCTGGCCCTCTCACTTCAGGGCCCAGCTGGGGTCTTTCCTCTTCATCCAGAGCCACTGACTGCTGCCTTCTGCCGCCTCCGATACAGCTTTGATTTCCGACCACTGGCTCTGGCCCTTAATTCCCAGGTCTCTAAGCAGTCTGGTTGTAGATGTTGCCACAAAACCTCTGCAGTCCACCTCCACTGGTTGGACTTCTGTGTTCCAGCCATGATGCCGTGCTTCGGCAGCTAGATCAGCATAGCGCAGATGTTTTCGCTCATAAGCCTCATCTACTGAGTCCTCCCAGGGTACTGTGAGCTCAATGATGAAGACCTTATTGAGCGAACGGGACCAGAGCACCATGTCAGGTCTTAGGGTGGTGGTTGCGATCTCCGGAGGAAACGCAAGTTGCCGGCCAATGTCAGCTAACATTTTCCAGTCGCGGGCCAAGCACAGCTGGTCTCGCTCTAATGGTGTAGAGCCGCTCTTCGGTGGTTTAGCCCCTTCGTGGACAAAGTTTGTCCGTAAGGAGTGTGATGGTGCTGTGGGTGGTAGGGAGTTGGTGGCAGCTCGCTTGTCCTCCAGGGCGGACGCAAGGTTTTTAAGGACTTGGTTGTGACGCCAAGTGTAGCGTCCTTGGGTGAGGCTTGTACTGGCTTGTCTGGCTGGCATGTTTTCATTTTAAGCAGGCCTTCCCTTATCTACACTGAAATAATATTTCAGTAGTCCTCGAGCGATTATTACATTTAAAAAAAATCATAACCCTTGTGGTTGTATATGTATTTCCTACTGTAGGATACAACAAAAGGTTGAACTAACAAATACCATCAATGGATACGTTACAATGTACTATAATGAACACCTTGTGAAACAGTCTGGTAATATTTAAGATATAAATCTATCAAAGTTGGTATTTTTTTTGGTAAGTGTCAATTTACTTTAGGATCTTTTTGTATACTCACATGGCAATCAGACTGAACTACTGAATTCTGGTGTATGGAATAGAGAGGAGGTGGGTGCTGTATTGTTACTGTAATTTAATTATGCCAATGTGCTTTCATCAATTGAAAGCCCTTAATCTATTTTATGAGAATTTGTAAGATTTCTTGTTTGCTTAAAATAGACGCAGACCAGTCTTTCAATAATAGGTAATAGAATTTATTCTCGGAGCGCGCTGCCACTTAATCACATGCAGCAGTTTATATACAGATCATGACGTCATTTCACTGCTTTAACAGAATCCCCTCTCGACCGGGACAAAGTAAGGTGAAAAGTTCATTCTAACTTACTAACACACTCCCAGAACTTTTGACCCCTCAACATTATCGATCACCACTAAACTGACAGTTTTAATTAACAGAAACCTTAGGAATGCACTCACTGCCTTATCTAAAAACCCCAGAGCTAAGTTTCAGAAGGGTCAACCATAGGCTAACGACCTTATGTGTTTACACAGTCCACAACCCATTTGTTTCTGCCTAGTTGGAATGGTGTTCATTAACTTTTTATTACTCCTTGTCCGTGTCACACAATCCCTCCTTATGAACTCCTATTGTTAATCACTTATAAAACAGCGCATAAGTTTACTTAGTTACAATTCTATTTAAAATGGGGATATTGTTTATTCATTTATCCATAATAATTTCAACATGTATGGATGGTAGGTTCTGCCTGTCACTTGTTCTCAACAGGCAGTCAGTATTGGAAGGGGGACTCGGAGACTGCAAGTCCAGGCACTGCTGCTCTCTTTGTTCTGAGTGTTTGCTGTGATACTGTTTTTAGTTAATCTGTGTATCTCACATTATGTGCAGAGTATGATAGTTTTCTCGCTCTTTCTTAGCAGAGAATGACATTACATCATCGACAGCTACTGTTACTGTCATAAAAAGTTGGAGGGTGGTTGATAATGGAGGACATCAGGGGGATCCATGCCTGGGTGTTAGGCAGAACCCCTAGGTCCTGGGGAACAGGAGCTGAGTAAAGGGAACCGGGTAGGCGACAGATGTAAACAAGCCATCACACAGGTTACAGGTTGATCAGGTATGTAAAAATGGTTATTGAATGATTTAATTAAAATGTTTGATTTGACATGCAATAATGTTAATGGCAGACAAATGTATTTTCTTACATTATTAGGCCAGAAATGTGCTATACATTTAATTACATACATACAGCCGAGAAGAACTATTAAATATCAGAGCGGCGGTAACTCACCAGCATAACGACCAGGAATACGACTTTCCCGATGCGGATCCTTTGTTCGCACCCTCCAGGGCAATTAAAGTGATTCCAGAGGCCGACCCAAAACAACGCTGGTGGTTTAGAGGTACTCGGGGTGATCTTCTTCTAGTCCGACTTAGTAGGCGCGCACACCACCCATCGCTTCTGAGTATATTACTCGCTAACGTTCAGTCTCTGGATAATACAGTTGATGAGCGCAGGGCGAGAGTTTCTTTTCAGAGAGCCATCAGGGATTGTAACATACTCTGTTTCACGGAGACATGGCTCTCGGGATAAACTATCAGAGTCGGTCCAGCCAGTTTGGTTCTCAGTTCATCGCGCACACAGGAATAAAAATATCTCCGGGAAGAAGGGCGGTGGTGTATGTTTCATGTTTAACGACTCATGGTGTAATTGTGATAACATACAGGAACTCAAGTCCTTTTGTTCACCCGACCTAGAATACCTCACAATCAAATGCCGACTGTATTATCTCCCAAGATAATTTTCTTTGGTTATAGTCACGGGCGTGTATATCCCTCCTCAAGCTGATACCACGACGGACCTCAAAGAACTTCACTGGGCTTTATGCAAACTGCATCCGGGATGCCTACAAGGCTCTCCTCCGCCCACCTTTCAGCAAATCTGACCAGAACTCCATTTTGCTCCTCCCTTCCTATAAGCAGAAACTCAGCACGCGTACTACCTGTTTAAGGACTATTCAACGCTGGTCTGACCAATCGGAAACCACGTTTTAAGATTGTTTTAATTGCGAGGACTGGAATATGTTCCGGGTAGCTTCCTAGAATAATATTGACGTGTATATAATCATACGGTGACGGAGTTTATCAGGAAGTGTATAGATGTTGTACCCACTGACTATTAAAACCTACCCTAACTAGAAACTGGACTAACTGCTTTTGCAGTCTAACGCTATGAGAATAAAACAGTGCCACAGACACTGCCTGCTACCAAGGACTGTGGGCTCTCCTTCTCCGTGGCTGACGTGAGTAAGACATTTTAAGCATGTTAACCCTCGCAAGGCTGCCGGCACAGACGACATCCCTAGCCACATCCTCAGAGCATGCGCAGACCCGCAGGCTGGTGTGTTTACGGAATATTCAATCTCTTCCTATCCCAGTCAGCTGTCCCCAAATGCTTCAAGATGGCCACCATTGTTCCTGTGCAAAGGTAACTGAACTAAATAACTATCGCCCCCATAGCACTCACTTTTGTCATCATGAAGTGCTTTGAAAGACTAGGATCATTTCACCTCTACCGTATCTGTCACCCTAGACCCACTTTAATTTTCTTACCGCCTCCAATAGATCCAAACTGCCCTATCCCATCTGGACAAGAGGAATGCCTATGTAAAAATGCTGTTCATTGACTATAGCTCAGCATTCAACACCATAGTACCCTCCAAGCTCATCATTAAGCTCGAGGCCATGGGTCTGAACCCCGCCCTGCGCAACTGGGTCCTGGACTTCCTGACGGGCTGCCCCCAGGTGGTGAAAATAGGAAACATCTCCACTTTGCTGATCCTCAACACTAGGGCCCCACAAGGGTGTGGGCTCAGCCCTCCTGTACTCCCTGTTCACACATGACTGCATGGCTAAGCACGCCTCCAAGTCAATCATCAAGTTTGCAGATGACAGAACAGTAGTAGACAATGGCGAGACAGCCTACAGGGAGGAGGTGAGGGTTCTGGGAGTGTGGTGTCACACTCCCAGAACCCCCCCCTATCCACATCGACACGACCGCAGTAGTATCCGTCAAGGGACTTGCCCATGGCAGTCTCGTTGGTCCGCTCATCCAAAACTGGAGTCACCATACATCTACACATTCACATGATATATTAAACTCCGTGTCAATTTTGGAAAAAAATATAAAATTACTGGAGGCCTATGAGAAACAATGCTACAATCATTACATTATTAACCACTAACATGTACGCTAACATTGCTTGAAACCAACTAGCCTAGAGCTAACTAGCATTTTGCCAAGCTAAATGTTGTTAGCATCAGGCTAGAGAACTGTTAAATGCAATTTTTCTACAAATATTAACTAACACATTTTATCGTGACATCACATATTTATATATATATAATACCTCAAGTAAACTGAGCCTTTGTTCATCGAAAAAAACAACAATTGGATCAAAAGCGTGGTTAAAAAAAGTACAGAAAGTTTGGACGCCATCTTAATACCATCTTACATGTAAACCATTAGCAACCAAGTCAACCTTCATTACTTACAATGGGGAAAATACCAACCAGTTTTTCACAGTTAAAACCTGTTTGGGATAGGGGGCAGCATTTTCACATTTGGATGAATAAGGTGCCCAGAGTAAACTGCCTGCCACTCAGTCCCAGTTGCTAATATATGCATATTATTGGTGATTTGGATAGAAAACACTTTCTAAAACTGTTTGAATGATGTCTGTGAGTGTAACCGAACTCATATGGCAGGCAAAAACCTGAGAAAAATCCAACCAGGAAATGGGAAATCTGAGGTTTGTAGTTCAACTCTTGGCCTATCGACTACACAGTGTATATGGGGTCATATTGCACTTCCCAAGGCTTCCACTAGATGTCAACAGTCTTTAGAACCTTGTTTGATGCTTCTACTGTAAAGGAGGGGGTAATGAAAGGAGAATGAGTTAGTGGTCTGTCAGAGTGCCACGAGCTGGCCATGCACGTTCATGTGAGTTAGCTTGAGTTCCATTGCATTTCTGAAGACAAAGGAATTCTCCGGTTGGAACATTATTGAAGATTTATGATAAAAACATCCGAAAGATTGATTCTATACTTCGTTTGACATGTTTCTATGGACTGTAATGGAACTTTTTGACTTTTCGTCTGAACTAAGCGATCGCGCATTGAGCATTTGGATTACTGGGCTAAACGCACAAACAAAAAGGAGGTATTTGGACATAAAGATTAACTTTATCGAATAAATCAAACTTATTTTGGAACTGGGATTCCTGGGAGTGCATTCTGATGAAGATCATCAAAGGTAAGTGAATATTTATAATGCTATTTCTGACTTCTGTTGACTCCAACATGGCGGATATCTGTTTGGCTTGATTTGTTGTCTGAGCGCCGTACTCAGATTATTGCATGGTTTGCTTTTTCCGTAAAGTTTTTAAAAAATCTGACACAGCGGTTGCATTAAGGAGAAGAACATCTCTAATTCTGTGAATAACACTTGTATCTTATATTAAATTTTATGTTGACTATTTCTGTAAATTGATGTGGCTCTCTGCAAAATCACCGGATGTTTTGGAAGCAAAACATTACTGAAAGCGCCAATGTAAACTGAGATTTCTGGATATAAATATGCACTTTATCGAACAAAACATACATGCATTGTGTAACATGAAGTCCTATGAGTGCCATCAAAGGTTAGTGATTCATTTGATCTCTATTTCGGCTTTTTGTGACTCCTCTCTTTGGCTGGAAAATGGCTGTGTTTTTGTGACTAGGCTCTGACATAACATAATCATATGTTGTGCTTTCGCTGTAAAGCCTTTTTGAAATCGGACACGATAGATTGACAAGTACAATACACCAAATGAAAAACTTCTTGTTAATGTATGAAAGTAACATATTTCCCAAAAATATTTTCCAATTTCGCTCTCTGCCTTTTCAGTGGAATGTTGTCGTGGGGTGCTGCTAGCGGAACCCCTAGCCATAAAAAGTTTTTAAAGCTCCCTCCAATTGCCTTCAAACATCACCAAACTCATGGACTATGTAGTTAACCATGTTACCTCAATATTTTGAGTCATATTGCACTTTTGCACATTTACATACTTGAATTAATAGGGTATAATGATGAGATGGAAAAACGTTAGTTTTCAGTAGAACGCATTCTCCAAGATTGAAGAAGAAACCTCCAAGATCTCACTAACACACTCCATTGACTCACAGCTCTCCCTAGCAGCAGTAATCATATACATACATTCAATGTAAATACCTGTGTGGCCTTGAAAATTATGCAAGGGATGGCTCCATAAAATAACAAACAAAATAAAACAAAAAATATGAGCATTGTTGAAGGAATTCTAAATTCCTCTGTTTTAATTCCCAATCATAATTAAACACTCTGTCAATGCATTAAGGGTTTGTAAGACCCTTATTTTATAAGAATGGACAGAGCCCCGGTCTTAAATCAGGTAACAGCGTTTAATTCAAGAGTACTGCCTTCATACACATTTTACCACAGGTTATAAACTGAAAATGACATCAGCGTTTTCTAAATGTTCTATCTCCTGACACTGGCAGAGAGGCCCTATAGTTCTCAAGCCTTCCCTCCTCGCCTAAAGTCACGGTCAGTCAGTGTAGATAGTTCATTCATTTGTACCAAGGCATTGTTCTAAACTCCTGACTACATTATATACAATTGGAAATGGGAGCAAGAGAAAATTCATACATGTACAGTACATAATAGCATTTGGACTAGTCAGTCCTGATTTGAAATGTATACATAATTAGTCAACATTGATATAAATTCCCTTAACAGCATACATATTTGTGTCACGTATACACATGGCATATGCTTGGGTATCACCTTGACATCTCTGATCTGCTTGCCTCAATAAATTAATGCTAGAACATTGGTAGCTAGAATTAGCTATTTATGACCCGTTTCAGGAAACTAGGGGTACGTCACGGGTCACTACTTCAGAGGAGAATGTTTGAATGTAATCTTTCTTTTTTGATCAAAATGAGAGAGCCATTTCCTTGGCTAGCTATAGCCTAATGTTAGCTACCTAACATTGCACCTGGTTGGTTAGCTACCTGCAGATTCATGCAGGGCAGTAACGTCATGAGTTGGGATTATGGTTCACTGTTTACCTAGCTAGCTACATGTCTTAACAAAAGACTCACCTATGCAAGTATCCATTTCGGGTGCGATCGTAAATTCATTCGATGTACTCTGATTTCAAAGCACTCTCGTCTGAGTGTGCCAGAGTGCAGAATAACTGATAAATGTATGCATGCTCAACACCCATTGAATATGGCCGGTGTCAGTAAACGTAGGCAAAAAAAGCGCAATTCAGTTGTTGCCAGCAGCACAATTAGTCACCAACGCTTTGGATAACATAAACAGCCTAAACAGCTCTGCCAGGATGAGTAAAATAGTCAGAGTGGGGTGTTTAGTTGGCCTTATCTCAACCACCTTCACCTGGAATGCTTTTCCAACAGTCTTTAAGGAGTTCCCACATATGCTGAGCACTTGTTGGCTACATTTCCTTTTCTCTGCGGTCCAACTCATCCCAAACCATCTCAATTGGGTTGATGTCTGATTGTGGAGGCCAGGTCATCTGATGCAGCACTCCATCACTCTCCTTCTTGGTCAAATAGCCCTTACACAGCCTGGAGGTGTATTGGGTCATTGTCCTTTTGAAAAACAAATGACAGTCCCACTAAGTGCAAACCAGATGGGATATCGGTGCAGAATGCTGTGGTAGCCATGCTGGTTCAGTGTGCCTTGAAGTCTAAGTAAATAGACTGTCACCATCAAAGCGCCCTCACACCTCCTCCTCCATGCTTCACGGTGGGAACCACACAATGCGGAGATCATCCATTCACCTATTCTGCGTCTCACAAAGACATGGAGGTTGGAACTAAAAATCTCAAATTTGGATTCATTAGACCAAGGGAGAAATTTCCACTGGTCTAATGTCCATTGCTCATGTTTCTTGGCCCAAGCAAGTCTCTTATTATTATTGGTGTCCTTTTAATAGTGGTTTCCTTTCAGCAATTTGACCATGGAGACCTGATTCACGCCGTCTCCTCTGAACAGTTGATGTTGAGATATGTCAGTTCAAGTAACAATGTGAAGCCTTTATTTGGGCTGCAATCTAAGGTGCAGTTAACTCTAATGAACTTATCCTCTGCAGCAGAGGTAACTCTGGGTCTTCCTTTCCTGTGGCAGTCCTCATGAGAGCCAGTTTCATCATTGTGCTTGATTGCACAACATTTTTCAAAATGACTGACCTTCATGTCTTAAAGTAATAATGGACTGTCGTTTCTCTTTACTTATTTGAGCTGTTCGTGCCATAATATGGACTTGGTCTTTTACCAAATAGGGCTATCTTCTGTATACCCACCCTACCTTGTCACAACACAACTGATTGGCTCAAACACATTGAGAAGGTAAGAAATTCCACAAAATAACTTTTTACAAATTGAAATACATTCCAGGTGACTACCTCAAGAAGCTGGTTGAGAGGGTGCAAAGCTGTCAAGGCAAAAGGGTGGCTACTTTGAAGAATTTAACATTTGTTTAACACATTTTTGGTTACTACATGATTCCATATGTTATTTCATAGTTTGTCTTCACTATTATTCTACAATGTAGAAAATAGTAAAAAATTAAATAAAACCCTGGAATGAGGTGTCAACTTTTGATGGGTACTGTATTCGATAACACCACGTGTATATTTTAATTTACAATTTAATTAATCCATTAAATAAATGATACTAGCACATCAAATTGCGTTATTGTACATTAGCCTACTCCCCTATCGACACATTATATAATATTGCCTCCGTGGGAGGCGGTGAAAAAGTTTAACTTTAAAAATAAAAATAAACATTTTTTAAGTTGAACTTTTTCCAAAGGCG
This sequence comes from Oncorhynchus tshawytscha, assembly GCF_018296145.1. Classification (NCBI taxonomy): domain Eukaryota; kingdom Metazoa; phylum Chordata; class Actinopteri; order Salmoniformes; family Salmonidae; genus Oncorhynchus; species Oncorhynchus tshawytscha. The sequence goes on along the minus strand of NC_056461.1, from coordinate 30,788,391 downwards.
ACCGCTGGGCGATGACCAATCATATCGAGTGGTTCCCATGACGAAATTGACGCTATGCGACCCAAGGCTGGATACGTTCTTCAAAGATGGCTGACAAAAATGATGGAAGCAAATGTAAGTGATTATAACGTAATAACGAATCATGCAAAAACAATGTACATTTGACAGGAATATGTTAATGTAGAGACAAACGAGTATACATTTTTTAAATCAAAGTTAATTGACGAAAATCGCGATTTAGCAAGCTAGCTGACTAGCTAACATTAGCCAGCTTGCTGGCTAGCTTTATGGGTGTTGTGACACGAGTATGAAATTGTAATTATGGTTGTTTAATGTTTTAGGGACTCCTGAAACAACCAGCAAACCAGGCTGTCGTCTTGTGAAACAGTGGCTGTAAAGAATCTAGCTAGCTAAAGCATTTACTGCAAATTGAAAGAACTTGAGAGCCCATCATAGCTAGTTGTATCAATTTCAAAACAGTCTGAATGACAAATGAATCCTATGGATTGAGTAGAATATACACTGCTCAAAAAAATAAAGGGAACACTTAAACAACACAATGTAACACCAAGTCAATCACACTTCTGTGAAATCAAACTGTCCACTTAGGAAGCAACACTGATTGACAATACATTTCACATGCTGTTGTGCAAATGGAATAGACAACAGGTGGAAATTATAGGCAATTAGCAAGACACCCCCAATAAAGAGGTGGTTCTGCAGTTGGTGACCACAGACCACTTCTCAGTTCCTATGCTTCCTGGCTGATGTTTTGGTCACTTTTGAATGCTGGCGGTGCTTTCATTCTAGTGGTAGCATGAGACGGAGTCTACAACCCACACAAGTGGCTCAGGTAGTGCAGCTCATCCAGGATGGCACATCAATGCGAGCTGTGGCAAGAAGGTTTGCTGTGTCTGTCAGCGTAGTGTCCAGAGCATGGAGGCGCTACCAGGAGACAGGCCAGTACATCAGGAGACTTGGAGGAGGCCGTAGGAGGGCAACAACCCAGCAGCAGGACCGCTACCTCCGCCTTTGTGCAAGGAGGAGCAGGAGGAGCACTGCCAGAGCCCTGCAAAATGACTTCCAGCAGGCCACAAATGTGCATGTGTCTGCTCAAACGGTCAGAAACAGACTCCATGAGGGTGGTATGAGGGCCCAACGTCCACAGGTGGGGGTTGTGCTTACAGCCCAACACCGTGCAGGACGTTTGGCATTTGCCAGAGAACACCAAGATTGGCAAATTCGCCACTGGCGCCCTGTGCTCTTCACAGATGAAAGCAGGTTCACACTGAGCACATGTGACAGAGTCTGGAGACGCCGTGGAGAACATTCTGCTGCCTGCAACGTCCTCCAGCATGACTGGTTTGGCGGTGGGTCAGTCATGGTGTGGGGTGGCATTTCTTTGGGGGGCCGCACAGCCCTCCATGTGCTCGCCAGAGGTAGCCTGACTGCCATTAGGTACCGAGATGAGATCCTCAGACCCCTTGTGAGACCATATGCTGGTGCGGTTGGCCCTGGGTTCCTCCTAATGCAAGACAATGCTAGACCTCATGTGGCTGGAGTGTGTCAGCAGTTCCTGCAAGAGGAAGGCATTGATGCTATGGACTGGCCCGCCCGTTCCCCAGACCTGAATCCAATTAAGCACATCTGGGACATCATGTCTCGCTCCATCCACCAACGCCACATTGCACCACAAACTCTCCAGGAGTTGGCGGATGCTTTAGTCCAGGTCTGGGAGGAGATCCCTCAGGAGACCATCCGCCACCTCATCAGGAGCATTCCCAGGCGTTGTAGGGAGGTCATACAGGCACGTGGAGGCCACACACACTACTGAGCCTCATTTTGACTTGTTTTAAGGCCATTACATCAAAGTTGGATCAGCCTGTAGTGTGGTTTTCTACTTTAATTTTGAGTGTGACTCCAAATCCAGACCTCCATGGGTTGATACATTTGATTTCCATTGATCATTTGTGTGATTTTGTTGTCAGCACATTCAACTATGTAAAGAAAAAAGTATTTAAAAAATAACATTTCATTCAGATCTAGGATGTGTTATTTTAGTGTTCCCTTTATTTTTTTGAGCAGTGTAATATAACTTTGTGCCAAGGATGTCTAGTTTTGCACACTTTGTACAAAATAATAAAATGCAGTACGGGATATTTCTCAACGTAGCTCTTTATTAGCTAGCTATAACTGGCATGTTCACGTATCGCCAACCAGGCTCAAACTGACCATGACCTAACCATTTGGATGGTCTTAACCAATCATAGCACAGTATGAGATGGCGGTAAAATGCATCCAATTACAATTCCGTATGTTTACACATATGAATATTACAAAGGATGCAAGTTGTATATACATGTAGTGATTACCATGCATGAGTTCCCCACATTTAATATATTCACTGATCATGTACTCTACCTTGGCAAATAAAGGTGCAGTTCAGGTATGAATGTCTTGAGATTATCCAATACCAGGAGTATCACATTCCTGTCTTTGTATTATGCTGTGTCTTCATGTATGTATTACAATTATACACCACAACAGTGTTAACCAATCTTGGTCCTGGGACATCAATGGTTACACATTGTAACTAAGACTAGAAACCAGATTTAACTAGTTAAAGACTGATTTGTAATTCATATATACATAAGTATAATTTACAAAACAGTACACTAAACTTCCTATGCATTATGTAAATAGTCTAAAACCGGTTCATCTCCATATCTAATGCCCTTCATCTGCATTGATCTGATAAACACAGGATAGGTGTAGTATTTCATCAAATGAGACTTAATTTCAATTTGAAACACTTTATTGAAAGCAGTTCATTATCCAAGTGTTATCAATACAAGTTCAATCTGTACTTCAATGCATATCTGTTATGCATTATAATAAGAGAGGAAGAAAGGTGGCAAGAGAGGTGTAAAAGGGAAAGAGGTAAGAACATATGCTGCCTTCCCCTGCTCCTATGATTAATGAATCACAGTGCAACCCAAATATTCTCTCAGTTCATCACAATTACATAAGTGTCTCTAGTCAGCCCGAAGGTTATCTTAAAAGCGGGTGAGGTAGCGATGATGGGACTGGGGGTTGGCATCCTCTCACATCAAAACATCTGCAGATGTAGAGAGCATGTTTATGCCGTGTGTTTTTATTTTTTAATTCTAACATTGTTAGTCATAATAATCAGGAGGTGAAATGCAAAACTGACCTTGGATCATTAACTCTGATATTTCAATGTAAAGCATCTCTTTAATAATACTTCCTATTGACCTTACCAAGTGACCTCTCACCTCTTATCATGCTGTGCCCTCGATGTAGCCAGTTCAGATGCGGGAGGGGTTCACCAACACAGCTGATATAACCTAGAGGATTTAAAATTAGAGAAATTAAGGTAGTTAAAGGGACAGTGTTCAACAGGAATCTGTGTGTGTCGCCTCACCTGGTGTCCACACCACACTAAGTGGCTGCAGAGTACTTTATGCTGAAAAACATGAACGAACACACGAGGACAAACAATATAGCATAGTTATAGAAATAGTCAAGTGTCTTGCTATTCTCCATGGTTGGCTCTTTTGCCCATTCTTTGAAGGTGGAAGGAGCCACAGTTATACACCTGAGCCTGGTACAACACAATCTCACAATCAGATTGATACATGTGTGTAGATGTGGGTTATAGGGTTTCGAATACCCATATTGATTTAAAAAAATAAAATAAAAATAGCTTGTTTTGTTTTTGTACAGACATCACACCCTTACCTAAACAGTACCCTCACCTGAGAAGTAGAAATCAAAGCGAGAGAAACTGGGAATTGAATAACTGCAGTTGACATAGCTAAGTAAATGGAAAAATACTCTTATTGCAATGTGAATGGCTCTTAAAGAGCCTTTGGTTGTGCATAGTGTAGTCTATGGTGTTGCCAGGGAACAACTCCCTCTTTGAAGAAGTAGGAAGTGAAGACCTCCTGCACACGGATTGCCTCTCTTGCTGCGTTGTTGGACCCCATCCTTGAAACATCCTGCAGACTTCTCCTCTGGCACACAGCGGCGAGCTGCAGATCCCCTCCTGGTCCTCGTGTCCATCCTCATGAAGTTATGCAGAACACAGGTAGCCATCACACACCTGAATTCCTCCAGAATGCAGTCCCAGATGGCCCTGGTCACCCAACCTTGCAGTGCCCTACATGTTAACCGTTTTGAAGGAATCTCGAGTTACAAGATATTTGTAGGAATATGGAAGACAATGTAATTATTAGACTTTTACATCACCAGGTCATTGTGGATTACTAAAGTATAATATCCCTGATGACAAATCATGATAACATTGGATTGATAGATGCATGGGCACACATATGTGAATGTGTAGTATGTGACAATAACAGGATCATATCAAGGATAGCATCACAAATGAATACATAAATACCACTTGAAGCTTGATGATGAGTTGATCATTTGAATCAGCTGTGCAGTGCTAAGGCAAAAACAAAATGTGCACCTCTTTGAGTCTCCAGGACCAGGACTGAGAACCACTGCTCTTCATGTGTATACAGGCTTTCATAGCTCTCTTTATCTGAGGACAGAACCTCACAAGAAACAGACTTCATTATAGTCAAATTAGACCGCACTGAATATTAAGTTAATATTATCTCCATCCTCACTTTTAGGGACAGGAACTACACAAAAGTACCTGTCCTATCCAGAATAGCCTGCTCTCTCACTGACAGTTGGGGCTGCTATCCTTTCACCCTCCTCCATGGTTGTTAGCTAGCTACCTACAAATGCATTTGGAGTTTATTTTTTACAGTGATAAATACAGGTGGTGATATTTCATTCACTTAGCTAGCTATATAGTATGTGAAGTTGGCTAGGTAGCTAGCTAGCCAACTAACGTTAGCAGTTCATTTGAGTTAGCCTGCACTGTAGCTAGTTAGCTAATAAAACATTTTTTTTACATTTTCGAAATGTATTTACTTACTTTAATAGGTTCTCCCAGCCATGTGGCCAATTGGAAACAGGGCTGCAAAATATGTTTGTCACCAGAGCGTTTTAAAGGATATTACTATTGAACGATGTACCCATTTAATAACCAGACCTTCATACAAACTTGTTACGCTGAATTCTTGACGCACAGTCGAACATGCTGCTATATGCTACTATCACGCCCACAAGCGAATCACAATGGGCGACTTAAGCGGCACGCGGAAATGTACCACTTTCTTTTCTTTCTTTTATATTATTATTTTTTGGACCAATAACATTTTATTTTTTTACTCCCCAAATACAGGTACAAGCTTGTCGCATCATACCCAAGACTCAAGGCTGTAATCGCTACTAAAGGTGCTTCAAGAAAGCTCGGGATTTGAGTAAAGGGTCTGAATACTTATGTAAATGTGATTTAGTTTTGTTTCTTTTTTTTCTTTCTCCAAAAGCCTTTCTTTGCTTTGTCATTATGGGGTAGTGTGTCAATTGAGGGGAAAAAAACGATTAAATCCATTTTAAAATAAGTCTTTAACATAACAAAATGTCTGAATACTTTCCAAATGCACTGTAACCCATCAGTCAGACCCCATCAATTAATCACTCTTATCTGCATGTCCAGCCCTTATATTGAGCTTCACAATTAAGTGTTTTACCATGTTATCTTCTGTAATGTTTCCACTGCATTCGTTTTGGATGAGCTTTTCATTGCTTTTAAGAGCTTGTTAATCATACAGAAAACCAATGGAACAAACTAGAAGTCTGGAGCTCCAACAATATATATTTTTTAAAGGGGCTAGAAGTGGGACTGTAGGAGTTAATATCAGCGCCAAGTAACATTCAGACCCTCAAGTGGCAGGCAACACACAGGGCTGTACTAACAGCAACACAAGTTGTACAAGTAGACTCCGGTGTTCCGCTCCAGACTGCTTTTTATTGTGGTAGATGTTCGACACAGCGTCCAGGTCAAACTGTACACAAAAGTGACAGTTTGATTCTCCGGTAACAGTCTACTGGTCTTTCAGCTCCTTCAGTATCCTGATGGCCGACTTCACCGTGACTGCAGACTTCGTGTTGTGTGTCCAGGCGCCTCCAGCAACAGTCTTCATGCAGGACCCACAGTGCCAGATACCAACTGCCCTCCTCTTCATCTTAGTCTTGCCACAGAAGGAGCAGGTGTACTTGGCGTGCTGGCTGATCTCAATCTTCTTCACCATCTTCCTGAACGACGTGCCGTATTTACCCACGATCCCCACCTTCTTGGTGCGCTTGGCCATTGTAGTTCTGGAGACGTAGGTCCAAAAAGCAATGTACCGCTTTCTAATGTACATTCACGGTCGCCAGGTGTACGGTGTTTCCTCCGACACATTGGTGCGGCTGGCTTCCGGGTTAAGCGGGCATTGTGTCAAGAAGCAGTGTGGCTTGGCAGGGTCGTATTTCGAAGAACACACGGCTCTCGACCTTCGCCTCTCCCGAGTCCGTACGGGAGTTGCACTGATGGGACAAGACTGTAACTACCAATTGGGGAGAAAAAGGGATAACAAACAATTTTACATTTACACTTGATTGAGGTAGGGACATCCCAAGGATCCCGAATACCACAGACCCTCTGGACATATTTTCTAGGCCATTAGCGATAACAGGAAATACACAAGTCGTAGGCTACACTATAGCTCAAGGTGGCTACTTCGGAATGGCGGCTTGCACGGGAAAAACGGTACGTTTCTAAAATGTATGGTTGATTTAATTAATGTAAGGGCCATTCCGCCGAATCGGTGCCTTTTCCGTCCCCAGGACATTACATGCATAAATATGCATGTAAAGTATCTGTATAATACATTATATTATCAAGCAAAGTGTAATGCACATGGTCCTAATTGCAATTTGAAGATCCACAATGTACATCCTTAATAAAAAAACTACCTAGAACACTGAAAAAATTTGATTTTAGCCCGTCCCCACTACACTTCACCATTAAATATAATGATAAGAAACAAACAAATCTTTTTATTTTTTATTATTTTGTGACTCTTTTTCCAATTTTCTTTTTCCAATTTAGACATAAAATACAATACAGCCCTGTTACCCTGACACATTCCCCCCTCAACTTTGGGACATTCCACAAGTCACATGATCAACAGGAAGTAGCATCATTTGAGTCTCCTGATGCCATGGGAAGACCAAAAGTAAGTTCTCTCACTCTTTTTATCATATTGTAAGTATGACTGAGAATGTCAATCTCAATGTACAGTCCTATTTTTTTTTTTTTAAAGATAGATTTTGGAAACCACTTGAAGGTGCTAAGTGTTCTCATGCTATTAACATTGATGCCATGTGGCTACATTTCATGTATTTGCTAATGCTGTGAGAAGTTTGAATAAAATAGCCATTTTAAATGTGTATCTGGTATTTCACATTGATACATTATAATACTATTCTCTTGGTTTTTAGTTTTACAGTTGGAATTACTGAAGGTGTTTTCAGTTTTGAAATGTGAACACATTACTTACAGGGAGCCAATCGATTAAGTGCTGCAGAGAAGCAGCGGCGCTATCGTGCTCGACGCGATGCCGACCCAGAAAGGAGAGACAGATACTTGAAGAAGGAACAGCAGAAATACAGGTAGGATATAGCATCAGGCAGGAAGAAAACACTAACATTTAGTAAGAGGGAAAGCGCAGACATCAAAGAGTGGAGGGAGACTTACTATAGGATCAAGTCCAGGAAAGAAGCCCTAAAGCACGTCACCACACCTCCAGATAACCCCATCTTTCACCAGACATAACTGTTTATCCAGAGCCAAGCAGTTCAAGGTCAGGATGAGAGTTAGTGCTAGTGTGTTGAATGGATTATGTGTAAAAATGGGTGATGGCCAGTTAATAGGGCATATAGATAACATTTTACTGTAGCCACTTATTAATTTAACAATTTAACAACTATTGTAATTGTGATGTGTGTTTTAGGCAGACGTATGCGTATGAAACAGAATTATCCATCTCCATGTACAAAAGTTGACAAACAAATGAGATCACTACCACACGCTACAATGCAAAAGACCCTTCTCTTCCATGACACCTTAGTGGAGGACATCCGACAGACTCATGGGGATAAAGGGAAAGGCAACTCATCTCAAAGATAGTGACAGGAAAACAAAAAAATATAGGCTGCAACTTCTCTCCCAAAGTTCATTTGGGTTGTCAAATAAAAGGTGGCTGATGAATGCGAAGAATGCAGAACTTAACTTAAACTAAGAAAGGAAGAGAAACAGTAGGGTGGTAGATGGCTTCAAAAACAAAGTCTGAGATTTTTACACCATGGATGATGTCAGTTGATTAACGACTGGGAAGAGGCAGACGCCTCACCCAGAAGAAAATCAAAAATCAGAAGAGGTTCCTTTTAGACACAATGAAAAATCTACATGTGAAGATTTTGGCAGAACATGATGGGTTTCTCATACTCCCTCTTCTGCTCACTGAGCCCCTTTTGGGTTGTTCACCCAACTCTAAGTGACCAGGAGACTTGCATGTGCAACTGCATGAAAATCTCAGTTTTATCGTACAGAAACTGCACCACCTGAAGATAATCAGCACTTTCAAACCTGATGAACTTCTAAAATCCGTCACATGCAAAACGGAGTGCATGAAGTGCATGTATGGAGACTATGCGGTGTGCAAGGACCTCTCGTCCCGTCTCTGGCCAATACAATGATAAGAATGAAGTGACTTATGTCCAGTGGGCAACTGTGGATAAGGAGCACAAGAATGACCCCAATGGCGGCACATTGGAAGACATCCTTTGGTACCTGTTTCAAGACCTCCTGTGTACCATTCCACCAGTGAGGCAAGTCGCAGCTCGTTACATGGAAATTGACAACAAAGTCTGGGCCAAACCAGAGACCGTTTCTTAGAAAAGGCAAGTTTTTGTTCATTATTTTATTGAAATTCTGTATGAAATACAATTGTATGTCGTGTTTGCAAGTGAATGTTGTTTTATGTGCATAAAATACTATAAGTTAATATTAGATACTGGTAGTCAATGTAGAGCTCTGAGGATTTGCTTAATATGCTCAGCTTTTTGTATTTGTTGTCTTTCTTGCCTTTTGAGAGGAATATGGAGAACCCATACTGTGCAGAGGCAGGAGCCTGACACACATGCTGCACCCGCACACACAAGCGCACATACATACACACAATTGTTACAGCTTTTATGTTGCTATTTACACTAAGATATTTTTTGCCAAATATAATGACCTCTGTTTTATCTTTGTTTAATTGAAGGAAGTTCTGTGACATCCAGTTATTCTCCCTCACACAAGCACTCATTCCTGTTACTCAGCGCTCATTCCTTTTACTCAGCACTCATTCCTGTTACTCAGCACTCATTCCTGTTACTCAGCACTCATTCCTGTTACTCAGTGCTCATTCCTGTTACTCAGTGCTCATTCCTGTTACTCAGTACTCATTCCTGTTACTCAGTACTCATTCCTGTTACTCAGTGCTCATTCCTGTTACTCAGTGCTCATTCCTGTTACTCAGTGCTCATTCCTGTTACTCAGTGCTCATTCCTGTTACTCAGTGCTCATTCCTGTTACTCAGCGCTCATTCCTGTTACCTGTTACAGCGCTCATTCCTGTTACTCAGCGCTCATTCCTGTTACTCAGTGCTCATTCCGGTGACCCAATGTTCATTCCTGTTACTCAGTGCTCATTCCTGTTACTCAGTGCTCATTCCTGTTACTCAGCGCTCATTCCTGTTACTCAGTGCTCATTCCTGTTACTCAGTGCTCATTCCTGTGACCCAATGTTCATTCCTGTTACTCAGTGCTCATTTCTGTTACTCAGTGCTCATTCCTGTTACTCAGCGCTCATTCCTGTTACTCAGCGCTCATTCCTGTTACTCAGCGCTCATTCCTGTTACTCAGCGCTCATTCCTGTTACTCAGTGCTCATTCCTGTTACTCAGCGCTCATTCCTGTTACTCAGCGCTCATTCCTGTTACTCAGTGCTCATTCCTGTGACCCAATGTTCATTCCTGTTACTCAGCGCTCATTCCTGTTACTCAGCGCTCATTCCTGTTACTCAGCGCTCATTCCTGTTACTCAGTGCTCATTCCTGTTACTCAGCGCTCATTCCTGTTACTCAGTGCTCATTCCTGTTACTCAGCGCTCATTCCTGTGACCCAATGTTCATTCCTGTTTGCTTCATTGTTTTTTAGTAATAAAAAAAGATAAACCACTTGTTTTTCAATTGTTTGGTCCATCATTTAAACAGTTGTTTGATAAATCACATGATACGTTTATCAAAAATCTAAGGGGGTCTCCCTTAAAAATAAAAACCACACATTTTGCCTGCATATGTTGACTTTTTAGCTACAGATATCTTTTTTGAACATGTAACCAATTTTCTTTAAAATACCCACTTTGAGGGAAAAACAAAACTAGTTGGCATGACTTTTAATTGATATTTAAACAGTTTATCTAAACAGTAAACATTGATATTTAAACATATTTTAAGAGTTTTGGTAACAGGACTGAGGAAAAAATGCAACCAACCATGTAAAAAAATATATAGAATTGTCTGAGATTGACCATTGCACATTTTGAATAGTTAAACGTGTGTTATTAGATAGTGCTGAAAAAAGATAAGGAATGAAGTTTAATTTTGAAAAGTTACAACATGCAAATGGTACCGATTCAGCGGAATGGCCCATAAATATAAACTATGCACCTTATGACTTTCATTAACACACAGGTGTCATGCAGACATTAGTAAGGCATTGGTGTCATGTCAGTTTGATGTTCAATGGTAGGCGACAGCCACGCGGTGGTATGTTTGCCCAGGCTTAATTCTGGCACTTATCACCCCCCATACCAGCCTGTACAGTGGTTTCCTGGACTGTTTTCTGAAGACTTACTGCCACAATGGGCTCTGTGCCTGACCTGGCCAACGTGGCTGGAATGCTGTGCTCTTTGTCTGATACGGGGCCTGCCAGCAGCTCACCAGGAGAGACTTTGGGCTGGAGAACGTGTCTGACCTCAGGTTGTGAACACAGGATCTTTGTCTTTGCATTCTCATCTCATCCCTCTCCCCTTCACTGTGTTTTTGTCTTACAAATAAGTCTTCATCTTCGTATGTTATTGTCTATTGCTGATGTTTCTATTTTCCCTCCTGTGATTCTCTCTCTAATTATCTTTAACCAGTAGCCTGCAGTATACCCTGTCTGGCTCCCTGGCATTGGTCTTCTCCTCACTGGTGTTGTGTCTCAGAGAGCTGGTGAAGGTTCGTAAAAAACGTGTAGTTGGTGAATGCAATATACCTTAGATGAACCACCCATATAACCTGAGGGTCATAGTTGATAGCACATTATGCAGAATGTACACTGAAGTGTGAAGTGTTGGTCCCATGTTTCATATCCTGAAATAAAAGATCACAGAATTTTCCAAAACAATATTACCCTCAAAATGTGTACACAAATGTGTTTACATCCCTGTTAGTGAGCATTTCTCCTTTGCCAAGATAATCCATCCACCTGACAGGTGTGGCATATCAAGAAACTGATTAAACAGCATGATCATTACACAGGTGCACCTTGTGCTGGGGACAATAAAAGGCCACGCTAAAATGTGCAATTTTATCACGCAACACAATGCCATAGATGTCTCAAGTTTTAGGGGAGCGTGCAATTGTCATGCTGACTGCAGGAATGACCACCAGAGCTGTTGCCAGAGAATTTAATGTTAATTTCTCTACCATAAGCCACCTCCAATGTTGTTTTAGAGAATTTTGCAGTACGTCCAACCGGCTTCACAACCGCAGATCACATGTAACCACGCCAGCCCAGGGGGGCTCTGCAGAACCCTGGCCAGTCCAATGTTGACTTGGGTGAGTTCTGCCCTTAATTTCATTACATTTTTATTTTTAGGATGTCATGACGACATCTAGTCTTCCTAGGACTCCACTTCTCATTTAGCTATTCAGCAAACTCCAGATGATATAGATCTAGTCTGTGGTACTGGTATGGCTTCACCCAACTGATCTTATGTGTTATTTGTTTTTGTCTTTGATAGATGCTGTCCCACTCTTAATCTGTGGAGGAGTTGGGGGTTGGGGGGGGGCAGCTTTTGGTTGGCAGTGTCAAATCCAGAATCCAGGTTCACGCCATGTCAGGCAAGCAGGCTGGGTTTCTCAGAACACTGCTCGGTATAATAAGGACAGAAGGTGACAACATCTTCCTCCACATTATTTTTAATAATCTGATTCTACAGTTTATCCAAGGTCTTCTAAACTAGGTGCATTCTGTGAAACTCAAATGTAGTGTTAAATCAGTCAGAAGTTAACTGATTATCACCCAATCATTTCCTTTCATGTTGGCAGCTTTGTTTTCCAGATAACAGAAATGAATTAACTCATTATCTACAGAAGATTAGGATTGTCCCCACATGTAGTGTGATACGGTTTAACAGTATGAGCTATTTAGTTTGTGATAGCTTTGTCTGTCACAGCTTTCTAGTTTGAGCCCCTTTAGATTTCACATGTATGGGGTTTTATGTATGCATGATGTGCTTGATGTGCATGATGTGCTTGGTGTATTGCCTCTGTTCCAGGTGTCCCTGCTTTGTATTCTGGTCTAACCCCCACTTCCCCTCCAACGGAGCTCTATTCCTGGCTTATGAGTGGACTAGAAGAGCCCTCCTCAACCGCACATCTGCATCCTGAGTTAGTTTGTAGGGATAAGGCAGAAGAGGTTTGTAAATTCAAATTCCCCAAAAATGCATTAACATGTACAAACCTCTAAAACTACATTGTTAATTTGAGTTAACCTCTGATCTTGTTTTAACCATGTTTTCTATGTCTGGGGTGTATTCACTAAGAACCCAAACGGAACCAAATGTAAGGAAACAGGGAGGGACCTACCGGAATTTGTCCATGTAACATTTGTCATAATGAGCGGCCCAAGGTGCAGCGTGCATAGAGTTCCGCATATTTTAATTCATCGACCGACCCGTGACGCTACTGGCATGCACACATGCAGCTACTGGCATGCAGCTACTGGCATGCAGCTACTGGCATGCAACTACTGGCATGCAACTACTGGCATGCAACTACTGGCATGCAACTACTGGCATGCAACTACTGGCATGCAACTACTGGCATGCAACTACTGGCATGCAACTACTGGCATGCAACTACTGGCATGCAACTACTGGCATGCAACTACTGGCATGCAACTACTGGCATGCAACTACTGGCATGCAACTATCTGTAGACCAGATCCCACAAAGCACAATGAGGAAATGGCTGCCTAAATATGATCCCCAATCAGAGACAACGATAAACAACTGTCTCTGATTGGGAGCCACACCAGGCCAACATAAACCATTAATCACCTAGATGACCCACCCTAGTCACTATCACGCTCCAACCAACAGAGAATAAACAGCTCTCTATAGTCAGGGTGTGACAGTCCAATAGAAACACCTCTTTTTTTTTTCGAAATGTTTTCTGGTTTGGAGCAAACGGTTACCATTGCAAAACGTTTTGCAACATTTTGCTATGGTCTTCGTCTAATGAATACACCCCTGGTCAATAGGTCTAATGTCTAGCCACTGAACGTAAGGAGTCAGGACACAATCAAAGGACTCTATGCACTACAACAACTCTAACATTCCAGTCACTGGCCCGAGAGAAGCATTACACAATTTCACACAGGATCTGTTGTGTTGTCAACTAGTTTAACAAAAAAAAATCCTTCCATTTACCGTATATGTGTAAATAAAAGCTTTAGGTATTACATTCTATAGCTACAGCACAGCTCAACACTGTTATATTTTGTGTTATGTTCATTATTTTTTCTACATTAAATGTGTGTTACACAAGTCAAGTGTTATCCCTCCTTTATCATGTCAGAAAGCAATGTATTTAATGGACAACAATCAAATCAAATTGTACTTGTCACATGCGCCGAATACAACAGTGAAATGCTTACTTTACAAGCCCTTAACCAACAATGCAATCAAGAAATAGAGTTAAGAAAATATTTACTAAATAAACTAAAGTAACAAAATAAAATATAAAGTAACAAAATAAAATGACATAACAATAACAAGGCTATGGGGGTACCGGTACTGAATCAATGTGTGGGGGTACAGGTTAGTCTAGGTCATTTGTACATGTAGGTTGGGGTAAAGTGACTATGCATAGATATGTGTTGCATTGAACATCTGAATCTAATCATAACCAGAAGTACAGTAAATGGATGTTAGGTAATGTGACCACTGTATTGAATTAGTTTTCTCTCTGTTTTTAAATTGACTTAAAATTCTTCAAACCCCTTTTTTTGAAGACATGGTGGTCATCATTTAACTCAGCGTATCCTAGATACACATACAGCAACTGTCCACCAAGTTTGAACTGTGGGACAGATTCAAAACCATATTCTTGGATAGATCAAATACAATACTCTTCCACTGTAGTAAGAAAGCATGTTTGTTTCACTCAGTAAACAGGGTTTTGTTGATCATATGAATCTACGCAAGGTTTTCAATGTGAAGTTAAGCATACAGGTTCCAGCAGAGGGAGCTCTCTCCTCTCTCTCTCTCTCTCTCTCTCTCTCTCTCTCTCTCTCTCTCTCTCTCTCTCTCTCCTCTCTGTCTCCCCTCTCTCTGTCTCTGTCTCCTCTCTCTCTCTCCTTCTCTCCCTCTCTCTGTCTCTCTCTCCTTCTCTCTCACACTCTCTCTCCTCTCTCGCTCTCTCTCCCCTCTCTCTCTCTCTCTCCTTCTCTCTCTCTCCTTCTCTCTCCTTCTCTCTCTCTCTCTCTCTCTCCTTCTCTATCTCCTCTCTCGCTCTCTCTCCTTCTCTCTCTCTCTCTCTCTCTCTCTCTCTCTCTTCTCTCTCTCTCTCTCTCTCTCTCTCTCTCTCTCTCTCCTCTCTCTCTCTCTCTCTCTCTCTCACTCTCTCTCTCACTCTCTCTCACACTCTCTCCTCTCTCGCTCTCTCTCCTTCTCTCTCGCTCCTTCTCTCTCTCTCTCTCTCTCTGTCTCTCTCTCTCTCTCTCTCTCTCTCATACGTGCTTGCTTGCGGGGTGGGTGGTGGAAAGAGAGAGTGAGTGAGAGAGATGATTTGACAGGCTTACAATTCCTCCTGGTGAATTGGTCCATCCATTGTACAGCTCTCTCTCTCTGTCTCTCTCTCTGCTATAGCTGCTATAGCTCACCTCTGAAAGCTATTTTGAATTTATTCAGTTAAAATGTCAAGATGTGGTCACAATTAATGGACACCGACTTAACAGTAACAGTGGAATAACCAACTTCTACTCCTACTGTTACCCCTGTGATGCCACCTATCTCTGTTACCACTGTGATTACACCTATCTCTGTTACCCCTGTGATGCCACCTCTCTCTTTTACCACTGTGATTACACCTATCTCTGTTACCACTGTGATTACACCTATCTCTGTTACCCCTGTGATTACACCTATCTCTGTTACCCCTGTGATTACACCTATCTCTGTTACCCCTGTGATTACACCTATCTCTGTTACCCCTGTGATTACACCTATCTCTGTTACCCCTGTGATTACACCTATCTCTGTTACCCCTGTGATTACACCTATCTCTGTTACCCCTGTGATTACACCTATCTCTGTTACCCCTGTGATTACACCTATCTCTGTTACCCCTGTGATTACACCTATCTCTGTTACCCCTGTGATTACACCTATCTCTGTTACCCCTGTGATTACACCTATCTCTGTTACCCCTGTGATTACACCTATCTCTGTTACCCCTGTGATTACACCTATCCCTGTTACTTTCTTTGCACCACAGATCTGGGTTATTCCCAAGGCTTTTTGTACTTACTGCATTAATAAAAGGTCCTCTTTAATCCAGGCCATAGAATGTGCCACGTTATCTAATGGGTTGTCTTATCACCTCTGCTGTAAATGTCTCCTATGTTCTGATGCACAAACTGTTTGTGCCGTTTGGATTCTCCACCACAGAGCCATGGTGCAAATGTAATATTTTACCCGATAGAAATTGGAAAATGAATATTTTTATTCGGCAGGGAAGAAAGTCTATTTGACAGGAATATGATAGGACTTCCTTACCTGTGACAGAGATATATGTTTTATGCTGGAAGGAAGGTTCATGAAAATAAGGCAGGTGATATTCTCTGCTCTCTCTGTATAGAGGCCATACTGTACACTGTCAGAATATTAAGGTATGCTGGACCCATTTGCATGGACTAACTGTGAGGTTGGAAATCATTCTAATGTTTCCCTTGATATCATTGTTTCCATTTTGTGATGAGAACAATCCAACATAAAAATCTTTGTCTGTGACGCTCAAAAGTCACAGTGCGTTAAATATTCAGATTAATGACACAATCCATCATTGCAGCCAATTAACATTTGAATTTGAGAGGGGAAATGGGTGGGGACAGAAAAAACACAATCTCACAATTGATTTGCTCAGAAGATAATTTGGCTAGGCTTTTTTTCACACTTGTGTGTCTAGAGAATTGTGTTTGTGATATGAAAACCATTTTACTGCAACACCAGCCAAAATGGGTCTCTCTCTCCCGATGGGAAGTGCGATACACATGCAGAGCATGCAGAAAGTATTCAGACCCCTTGACTTGTTCCACATTTTGTTACATTACTGCCTTATTCTAAAATGGATGAAATTGTTAATTTTTCCACACCAATCTACCAATAATGACAAAGCAAATATAGGTTTTTAGATTTTTTTGCAAATTTATTTTTAAAAAAACTACAATTTTACATTTACCTAAGTATTCAGACCCTTTACTCAGAACTTTGTTGGAGCACCTTTGGCAGCGATTACAGCCTTCTTGGGTATAATGCTACAAGCTTGGCACACCTGTATTTGGGGAGTTTCTCCCTTTCTTCTCTGCAGATCCTCTCAAGCTCTGTCAGGTTGGATGGTGAGGGTTGCTGCCCAGCTATTTTCAGGTCTCTTCAGAGATGTTCAAGTCCGGGCTCTGGCTGGACCACTCAAGTACATTCAGAGACTTGTCACAAAGCCACTCCTGCGTTGTCTTGGCTGTGTGCTCAGGGTCGTTGCCTCTTTATGTTTGTGATGGTTGTTTAACAGTCTGATGACCTTGAGATTGAAGCTGTTTTTCAGTCTCTCGGTCCCAGCTTTGATGCACCTGTACCTTGCCTTCTGGATGATAGCGGGGTGAACAAGCAGTGGCTTGGGTGGTTGTTGTCCTTGATGATCTTTTTGGCCTTCCTGTGATATCGGGTGGTGTAGGTGTCCCGGAGGGCAGGTAGTTTGCCCCTGGTGATGCGTTGTGCAGACCACACTGCCCTCTGGAGAGCCTTGCGGTTGAGGGCAGTGCAGTTCCTGTACCAGGTGGTGATACAACCCAACAGGAAATTCTTGATTGTCCATCTGTAAAAGTTTGTGAGGGTTTTAGGTGACAAGACAAATTTCTTAAGCCTCCTGAGGTTGAAGAGGCCCTGTTGCACCTTCTTCACCAGGCTGGCTGTGTGGGTGGACCATTTCAGTTTGTCCGTGATGTGTACAGTCGTGGCCAAAAGTTTTGAGAATGACACAAATATACATTTTCACAAAGTCTGCTGCCTCAGTTTGTATGATGGCAATTTGCATATACTCCAGAATGTTATGAAGAGTGATCAGATGAATTGTAATTAATTGCAAAGTCCCTATTTGCCATGCAAATGAACTGAATCCCCCAAAAACATTTCCACTGCATTTCAGCCCTGCCATAAAAGGACCAGCTGACATCATGTCAGTGATTTTCTCGTTAACACAGGTGTGAGTGTTGACGAGGACAAGACTGGAGATCAGTTTGTCATGCTGATTGAGTTCAAAAAACAGACTGGAGGGCGGTGCTTGTAATCATTGTTCTTCCTCTGTCAACCAACAGTAAAGCATCCTGAGACCATTCATGTGTGGGGTTGCTTCTCAGCCAACGGAGTGGGCTCACTCACAATTTTGCCTAAGAACACAGCCACGAATAAAGAATGGTACCAACACATCCTCTGAGAGCAACTTCTCCCAACCATCCAAGAACAGTTTGGTGACGAACAATGCCTTTTCCAGCATGATGGAGCACCTTGCCATAAGGCAAAAGTGATAACTAAGTGGCTCGGGGAACAAAACATTGATATTTTGGGTCCATGGCCAGGAAACTCCCTAGACCTTAATCCCATTGTGAACTTGTGGTCAATCCTCAAGAGGCGGGTGGACAAACAAAAACCAACAAATTCGGACAAACTCCAAGCATTGATTATGCAAGAATGGGCTGCCATCAGTCAGGATGTGGCCCAGTAGTTAATTGACAGCATGCCAGGGCGGTTGCAGAATTCTTGAAAAAGAAGGGTCAACACTGCAAATATGGACTCTTTGCATCAACTTCATGTAATTGTCAATAAAAGCCTTTGACACTTATTAAATGCTTGTAATTATACTTCAGTATTCCATAGTGACATCTGACAAAAATATTTAAAGACACTGAAGCAGCAAACTTTGGAAATTAATATTTGTGTAATTCTCAAAACTTTTGGCCACGACTGTACGCTGAGGAACTTAAAACTTTCTACCTTCTCCACAACTGGTCCGTGGATGGGATGGGGGGTGCGCTTCGTCTGCTGTGTCCTGAAGTCCACCATCATCTCCTTTGTTTTGTTGATGTTGAGTGAGAGGTTATATTCCTGACACCACACTCTGAGGGCCCTCACTTCCCCCCTGTAGGCCGTCTCTTCATTGTTGGTAATCAAGCCTACCACTGTAGTGTCATCTGCAAACTTGATGATTGAGTTGGAGGCGTACATGGTCACGCAGTCATGGGTGAACAGAGAGTACAGGAGAGGGCTGAGAACGCACTCTTGTGGGGCCCCAGTGTTGAGGATCAGTGGGGTGGAGATGTTGTTTCCTACCTTCACCACCTGGGTGCGGCCCGTCAGAAAGTCCAGGACCCAGTTGCATAAGGCGGGGTCGAGACCCAGGGTTTTGAGCTTAGTGACGAGTTTGGAGGGTACTATGATGTTAAATGCTGAGCTGTAGTCAATGAACAGCATTCTTACATAGGTATTCCTCTTGTCCAGATGGGATAGGGCAGTGTGCAGAGTGATGGTGATTGCATCGTCAGTGGACCTATTGGGGCGGTAAGCAAATTGGAGTAGGTCTAGGGTATCAGGTAGGGTGGAGGTGATATGCTCCTTGCCTAGTCTCTCAAAGCACTTCATGATGACAGAAGTGAGTGCAACAGGGCGAGTCCTTTAGTTCAGTTACCTTCGTTCTTGGAAACAGGAACAATGGTGTCCATCTTGAAGCATGTGAGGACAACAGACTGGGAATAGGGATTGATTGAATATGTCCGTAAACACACCAGCCAGCTGGTCTGCCCATGCTCTAAGGACACGGCTAGGGATGCCGTCTGGGCCGGCAGCCTTGCGAGAGTTAACACGTTTAAATGTTTTGCTCACGTTGGCCACGGAGGAGGAGAGCCCACAGGCTTTGGTAGCGGTTCACGTTGGTGGCACTGTATTGTCCTCAAAGCGAGCAAAGAAGTTGTTTAATTTGTCTGGGAGCAAGACGTCGATGTCTGCGACATGGCTGGTTTTCTTTTTGTAATCCATGATTGACTGTAGACCCTGCCACTGAATTGCGACTCTACTTTGTCTCTATACTGATGCTTTGCTTGTTTGATTGCCTTGCAGAGGGAATAGCTGCACTGTTTGTATTTGGTCATGTTTCCAGTCGCCTTGCCATGATTAAAAGTGGTGGTTCGAGCGTTCACTTTTGCGCGAATAGTTCTTCCCGGCTGTATGTAATAACACTTGAGATTTCCTGGGCTAACAATGTAGGAAATAATACATAAAATAACAAATAACTGCATAGTTTCCTAAGGACCTGAAGTGAGGCGACCATCTATGTCAGCGCCATCATCTTCTTAAATACTATAGTATTCACTGTAGAGTTTTTGCAGACTGTACTGTAGTATTTACAGTACATTACAACATCCTATAGTAAGTACTACACATGATCAAGGTATACTACAGTGTGTAGCATAGTATTCTACAGTAGACTTCAGTTTACTACAGAACTCTATAGTAGGTACTGTAGTATATTTTTAAATATATTTATATATATTTATATATATTTTTTTATTCACAGTGTAAACATATCGTACATTTTCCCCCTTTTTGTTCCCCCTCGACCTGGATATGGTGAGTCAAGTCCGCCAAGGAGCTTTTACCCCTGTCACATGTACCATCAATATTTGGGTATAATTTGAACAGTCTGGCCCTACTGAAATGGATACGGTGAAGTACCTTAAACTGTTTAAGGCTGATCAGGGCACAAGAGGAGCTTCCATTTACATAATTCCAGACTTCATCAGAGATCTCTCCACCAAGTGATTTTATTAAGTGACAGGTTATCAAGGGACATGCTTATCTAAAGAATATGGCATGAGTCAATTTAGTTGAAAAGGTGTTTTCAAAAGGTCATCCAAACCCGATCCGGGTGATATAATTGGAAAGGTTGGGTTTTGAGTGCGAATGAACTGGCAGATTTGGAAATACCTTAATAAACTTGACTGGGGTAGATAAAGTTGAAGTACCAAGTTTACATACACCTTAGCCAAATACATTTGAACTCAGTTTTTCACAATACCACAATACCAATACCTTTAATCCTAGTAAAAATTCCCTGTATTAGGTCAGTTAGGATCACCACTTTATTTTAAGAATGTGAAATGTCAGAATAATAGTTGAGAGAATGATTTATTTCAGCTTTTATTTATTTAATCACATTCCCAGTGGGTCAGAAGTTTACATACACTCAATTAGTATTTAGTAGCATTGCCATTAAATTGTTTAACTCGGGTAAAATGTTTTGGGTAGCCTTCCACAAGCTTCCCACAATAAGTTGGATGAATTTTGGCCCATTTCTCCTGACAGAGCTGGTGTAACTGAGTCAGGTTTGTAGGCCTCCTTGCTCGCACACACTTTTTCTGTTCTGCCCACAAATTTTCTATGGGATTGAGGTCAGGGCTTTGTGATGGCCCCTCCAATACCTTGACTTTGTTGTCCTTAAGCCATTTTGCCACAACTTTGGAAGTATGCTTGGTCATTGTCCATTTGGAAGACCCATTTGCGACCAAGCTTAACATCCTGGCTGATGTCTTGAGACGTTGCTTCAATATATCCACAACATTTTCCCTCATGATGCCGTCTATTTTGTGAAGTGCACCAGTCCCTCCTGCAGCAAAGCACCCCCACAACATGATGCTGTCACCCCCGTGCTTCACGGTTGGGATGGTGTTCTTCGGCTTGCAAGCCTCCCCCTTTTCCATCCAAACATAACAATGGTCATTAATGCCAAACAGTTCTATTTTTGTTTCATCAGACCAGAGGATATTTCTCCAAAAAGTACAATCTTTGTCCCCATGTGCAGTTGCAAACTGTAGTCTGGCTTTTTTTTATGGCAGTTTTGGAGCAGTGGCTCTTCCTTGCTGAGTGGCTTTTCAGGTTATGTCGATATAGGACTCGTTGTACTGTAGATATAGATAATTCTGTACCTGTTTCCTCCAGCATCTTCACAAGGTTCTTTGCTGTTCTGGGATTCATTGCACTTTTTGCAGCAAAGTACGTTCATCTCTAGGATACAGAACGCGTCTCCTTCCTGAGCGGTGTGACGGCTGCGTGGTCCCATGGTGTTTATACGTACTATTGTTTGTACAGATGAACGTGGTACCTTCAGGCGTTTGGAAATTGCTCCCAAGGATGAACCAGACTTGTGGTGGTCTACAATTGTTTTTCTGAGGTCTTGGCTGATTTCTTTTGATTTTCCTGTGATGTCAAGCAAAGAGGCACTGAGTTTGAAGGCCTTGAAATACATCCACAGGTACTCCTCCAATTGACTCAAATGTGGTCAATTAGCCTATCAGAAGCTTCTAAAGCCATGATATAATTTTCTGGAATTTTCCAAGCTGTTTAAAGGCACAGTCAACTGAGTGTATGTAAACTTCTGACCCACTGGAATTATGATACAGTGAACTATAAGTGAAATAATCAATAAAACAATTACTTGCAGAAAGTAGATGTCACGCAATAAGTAGATGTCCTAACCGACTTGCCAAAACTATAGTTTGTTAACAAGACATTTGTGGATTGGTTGAAAAACAAGTTTTAATGACTCCAACCTAAGTGTATGTAAACTTCTGACTTCAACTGTATATCAGCATGTCGGACACAAATTTCACAGGGTTGACTCCAGTCTCAATTCCCTCCATGACGCCAACGATACAGATATTTTCCGTTCTTGTATAATTCTCCAACAAATCTACCTTGGAAAGTAGAGCTGTGTTGGCCGTTTTCATATGAGAGACAGCTGCCTCTAGCTCGGAAATTGTCAGGCTTTGTCAGCGGAGAAACCTTCTAGTGTAATGAAGTGTGGCCCATTCGTGTTGACTGTTTCTCAAAAAACGTCAATGGAAGTTTGGAGAGGTGCCAGCGAAGTACTGATCAATCAATCAAATTTATTTATAAAGCCCTTTTTACATCAGCCAATATCACAAAGTGCTGTACAGCAACCCAGCCTAAAACCCAAACAGCAAGCAATGCAGGTGTAGAAGCACGTTGGCTAGGAAAAACTCCCTAGAAAGGCTGGAACCTAGGAAGAAATCTAGAGTGGAAACAGGCTCTGAGGGGTGGCCAGTCCTCTTCTGGCTGTGCCGGGTAGAGATTATAACAGAACATGGCCAAGATGTTCAAACGTTCATAGACGTACAGCAGGGTCAGATAATAATTACAGTGCTTGTAGAGGGTGCAACAGGTCATCACCTCAGGAGTAAATGTCAGTTGGCTTTTCATAGCTGATCATTCAGAGTTAGAGACAGCAGGTGCGGTAGAGAGAGTCCAAAACAGCAGGTCCGGGACAAGGTAGCACGTCCGGTGAACAGGTCAGGGATCCATAGCCACAGGCAGAACAGTTGAAACTGGAGCAGCAGCATAACCAGGTAGACTGGGGACAGCAAGTAGTCATCAGGCCAGGTAGTCCTGAGGCATGGTCCTAGGGCTCAGGTCATCTGAGAGAAGAGAGAGAGAGAGAAGGAGAAAGAGAGAGAATTAGAGGGAGCATACTTAAATTCACACAGGACACCGGATGAGACAGGAGAAATACTCCAGATATAACAGACTGACCCTAAACCCACGACACATAAAATATTGCAGCATAAATACTGGAGGCTGAGACAGGAGGTGTCAGATGACACTGTGGCCCTGTCCGACAATAGCCAAATAGGTAGGATATAACCCTACCCACTTTGCCAAAGCACAGCCCCCACACCACTAGAGGGATATCTTCAACCACCAACCTACTACCCTGAGGCAAGGCCGAGTATAGCCCATGAAGATCTCCCGCACCGCACGAACACGAGAGGGTTCCGGACAGAACCCGGACAGAAAGATCACGTCTGTGACTCAACCCACTTAAATGACGTACCCCTCCTAGGGACGGCATGGAGGAGCACCAGTAGCCAGTGACTCAGCCCCATAATAGGGTTAGAGGCAGAGAATCTCAGTGGAAAGAGGGGAACCGGCCAGGCAGAGACAGCAAGGGCGGTTTGTCGCTCCAGTGTCTTTCCATTCACCTTCACACCCATGGGCCAGACTACACTCAATCATAGGACCTACTGAAGAGATGAGTCTTCAATAAAGACTTAAAGGTTGAGACGGAATCTGTGTCTCTCACATGGAGAGGCAGACCATTCCGTTAAAATTGAGCTCTTTGCTGTTTGCTTAGAAATTCTAGGGACAGTGAGGAGGCCTGCGTCTTGTGATCATAGCATACATGTAGGTATGTACGGCAGGACCAAATAGGAAATATTAGGTAATGCTTTAGATAATAGGTAATGCTTTGTAGGTTAGCAGTAAAATCTTGAAATTAGCTGTAACCTTAACAGGAAGCCAGTGTAGAGAGGCTAGCACTGGAGTAATATGATCAAATGTTTTGGTTCTAGTCAAGATTCTAGCAGCTGTTTTTAGCACTAACTGAAGTTTATTTAGTACTTTACCCGGGTAGCCGGAAAGTAGAGCATTGCAGTAGTCTAATCTAGAAGTGACAAAAGCATGGATTCATTTTTCTGCATCATTTTAAGACAGAAAGTTTCAGATTTTTTAAATGTTACGAAGATGGAAAAAAGCTGTCCTTGAAATAATTTTAATAAGTTCGTCAAAAGAGAGATCAGGTTCTAGAGTAACGCCGAGGTCCTTCACAGTTTTATTTGAGATGACTGTACAACCATCAAGATTAATTGTCAGATCCAACAGAAGATCTCTTTGTTTCTTGTGACCTAGAACTAGCATCTCTGTTTCTACCGAGTTTAAATGTAAAACATTTGCTGCCATCCACTTCCTAATGTCTGAAACACAAGCTTCCAGTGAGGGCAATTTTGGATCTTCGCCATGTTTCATCGAAATGTTCAGCTGTGTATCGTCCACATAGCAGTGAAAGTTATCATTATGGAAAAGGAGGACTACAGGAAAAGGAGGACCAAGCATGCCCCCATTCTCATCGACGGGGCTGTAGTGGAGCAGGTTGAGAGCTTCAAGTTCCTTGGTGTCCACATCACCAACAAACTAGAATGGTCCAAACACACCAAGACAGTCCTGAAGAGGGCACGACAAAGCCTATTCCCCTTCAGGAAACTAAAAAGATTTGGCATGGGTCCTCAGATCCTCAAAACGTTCTACAGCTGCAACATCAAGAGCTGGTTGCATCACTGCCTGGTACGGCAATTGCTCGGCCGGTGTCAGAGGAAGGCCATAAAAATTGTCAAAGACCCCAGCCACCCCGGTCATAGACTGTTTTCTCGACTACCACATGGCAAGCGGCACAGGAGTGCCTAGTCTAGGACAAAAAGGCTTCTCAACAGTTTTTACCCCCAAGCCATAAGACTCCTGAACAGGTATTCAAATACCCGGCTACCTGGACTATCTGCATTGTGTCACACCACCCGCCAACCCCTCTTTTACACTACTGCTACTCTATGTTTATCATATATGCATAGTCACTTTAACCATATCTACACATACAGTAATTGGTGCTGACGTGGATAACGATATCTCTATACACTCGCCAGTTTTAGCCTTAGCCAGCACCATCCTCAGATTAGCCTTAACGTCGGTAGTCCTGCCCCCTGGTAAACAGTGTATGATCGCTGGATGATTCGTTTTAAGTCTAATACTGCGGGTAATGGAGTTGCCAAAGACTAGGGTTTTCAATTTGTCAAAGCTAATGGTGGGAGGCTTCAGCGTCTCAGACCCCGTAACGGGAAGGGGAGAGACCAGGGAGGACGCGGACTCTGACTCCTTGCTTAATGGGGAGTGTAACGGCTGTCTTGGGAAGAAGGATCGGACCAAAGCGCAGCGTGGTTAGTGTTCATATTTTTTTATCAGAAACTGAACACTACAAAATACAAAACAACAAAGTGACAACCGAAACAGTTCACAAAACACAAAGGAAAACAGGCTACCTAAATATGGTTCTCAATCAGGGACAACGATTGACAGCTGCCTCTGACTGAGAACCATATCAGGCCAAACACAGAAATAGAAAATCATAGAAAAACTAACATAGACAACCCACCCAACTCACGCCCTGACCATACTAAAACAAAGGAACTAAGGTCAGAACGTGACAGGAAGAACCGGTTGAAAGTTTCTGTCGTCTGAATGAGTGACACCGGTTGAGTATTCCTACAGCATTTCCTTCCAGAAGCCATGAGAAAATTGTCCGGCTGCAGGGACTGTGCGAGGGGATTTATACTACTATCTGTACTTATTGGTGGCACAGACGCTGTTTCATCCTTTCCTACACTGAAATTACCCTTGCCTAACGATTGCGTCTGAAGCTAGGCTTGCAACACAGATATCCTCTCCATAAGGCGATCATTCTCCTGTATATTATGAGTATAGCAACTGCAATTAGAAGGTATAATGTTAATGTTACATCTTAGCTTTGGCTGGTGGAGGTTGTGTATAACCATGTCCAGATAAAGTGTCCGTAGTGAAAAAGTTGAATGAAAAAAGTTGAGCGAGGGGGGAAAAATAAAAAATATAAAACGGTAATTAAAAAGTAAAAAACGTGAAGTTGACAGGTAGCAAAGAAGCGTTAGCAACAAACCGCACAGCAGCACGTTAACAAGTCTGGTGGCTCTGATGAGAGAAGCCATATCCTCTTTTAGGTTACTTCTCTGTTTAGCTAGCTCAACTACAGGCGTGGTCATAGACAAGGCCTCAGACTCTGAAGCAGTGCTGGCCGCGGAAGACATTTTCGGTATTCCAGTAGTTGGTTCGGCCTTCAACGATGTGTTGGTCATAGCAGTTCTCTTCGGGTTGGTCTTGCTCATAGTACCATAAAAAGTTATTCAAAGAATATAACCAACTGATATATCTAACAGAAAAACTAACAGTGACTTTAAAATAATAGTTTAATTGGGGACGTTTCTCAAACACGTCTTCTTACGTCACCCAACCGGAAGTCACCCTGTACTGTAGTATTCTATAGTAAACTGTAGTATTCTATAGTAAACTGTAGTATTCTATAGTAAACTGTAGTATTTTTCATGGGGGGGTCTGCAGTAGTTACAGGCGTTTATTTTATGCCTGCTACATTAGGTTACCAGGGAGCTTACCAGGAAGGTTACCAGGACATGGGCGCAGGCATACCAAAACAAGGGGTTAGAACCTGGCCTCAGTGATCAATCTTGTCCTCCTGTGTCTCACAGGGCCAGTGTCGTCCTGGGGGGACCATATTGAAACATGATCCCAGAAAGCCCTCGGTTGTTTCGGTAGTGTGTGTGCTGAGAGGCCATCAGAGTGAGACAGTGCTGCTGTCAGCTAGCTGCAGTGTGTAATGTCTCTATTGATCCACTGGCCCTCTGTCATTACCGTCCCAGATTTCCTGGGTATCCATCTGTACTCCTGGGGCCTGTTTGGTCAGTACACACAGGAGTGAAACCTGGGTAACCAGTACACATCACAGTTCAAATGACAATTTAAGAGACTTTGACTGTGACTTACAGTAAAATCAGAAACAGCACTACGGGTATTTCATGTTGGTGCCGGATCATTTAAATATACATATCATACATTTAGCCATTTGGCGTGTTGTGACCTACCTAGCAGGTTTATATTTTATATATGGTTACATCCCCACGCTTACTTCCTGGATATACCACTCTCTGTTGTGAAATCGTTCATTGTGCATTGGTTTGGAATGGTTATCTAAAAGTATATCATTGCTCAGTCACACTTGGGCATATTACACAAACCTAATTTGTCCAACAGACTGTGCCATAATAGCCCACAATCAACGTAGACATTTGTCCAACATAAGACGATAATTGATCAAACAAATCTCCCTCCTGTAATCTTAACCTCTTAAAACCTGTGTATGTGCTCTGCTCTTGGCCACAAGCTGCTTAATTTCCCCAGATACACCAACCCCTCTAAACCAGTGTAGACGAGAAAGAGCGAGGGAGAGCTTCTGTGCACCCATGACAGCATATGCCAAATGTGTCAGTATGATCTCTTGTCCCCACCCTCTCAGAATTGAGCATATCTCTCTCTCTCTCTCTCTTCTGTTTGTCGTCCCCTGTCTGTTTCGTGAACCAAATATCTCCTTTGGTTATTTAAATACCTTTATTCAGATGTTTTGACGATATATAGAGCCATGTCTTTTGCCTAATTTAAATAACAATCTAATAATCAAACCTGAATAACCAAGACCAAGCTACCCCCCCCCATCTCTCTTTGTTTACTGAGACAATTCTTTCCTGCCTCAGACAAATGAAGAGAAACATGGAAAGCCACATCATGCAGGATTTATTTCAGCAGGAATAAATGAGAGAACAGACCCGTATACATTATGGATGTCAAGACCCACAAGCCATCAAAGGAGCAGAGATGAGGAACCAGCACTATGGGGAAGAGGGTTTAGCCACAGTCCAGGCTGCATCTTGATGAATAACCCACATTGCCAATTTCTAATTACAGAATTTTCTAAATTCATCAAGTAATTAAATGAATCCCTCTATAGATTAGGTGTGGTTGACCGGATTGCAGACTAACCAGGGAGATTGTCTGAGCAGGATTTAGGCTATCAAATCATCCCTATGTGATACAGATGTTCGATGATAATCGTTAACATGGGTAATCAATCATTTGGATGGAGAATTACTTTTTGTTGAACAGAAGCAGTGTGGGACATCCTCAGATCTTTTCATCTTGTGAATACCTGCTGGCACTACATTTGCATTCTTATTAAAGACCGGGCATGTTTTTCAGAATGATATTGGTATGCCAGTGACACACTGAATCTTAATTTGGCCTGTTATTGTTTCTAGTAAATGGGCATAGTGAGTAGTTAGATACGTGTGTGTGTGTGTGAGCGTGCGTGCGTATCAGAGCATTTATTAGAGCGCCTCGTCTGCTGTGTGTGTCGTCTGCTGTGTGTGTCGTCTGCTGTGTGTGTCGTCTGCTGTGTGTGTCGTCTGCTGTGTGTGTCGTCTGCTGTGTGTGTCGTCTGCTGTGTGTGTCGTCTGCTGTGTGTGTCATCTGCTGTGTGTGTCGTCTGCTGTGTGTGTCGTCTGCTGTGTGTGTCGTCTGCAGTGCCACAAGCCAGCCATTCCTGTATAGGTAATGTCATCTGACTGGGGAAAATGAACACCACAGTGAATCAATGATCCCCTCACTCTCTGCTCGCCTGTCTTGCTTTCCATGAGGCTGAGCACATCGCTGGCACATATCCTCTCTCCTATTGTCATTTCAAAGGTTCTTCATTTATCCCCACAATGGGTCTGGATCACATATGGAGAGTCACCAGAATACATGGGGCTCCATTCAATTAACACAATTAGGGTAGCACAATTACAGTCTGGTTAGATGCAACACAAGGTAGCCTACATTACAGGTTCATGTATTGATTCTGCATGCAAATGGTGAACTGCAGAATTATAGACTAAACTCTGTAGGATTGGTGGCGACAGGCAGGAATGGGTAAAGCCATGTAAAATCCCTTGATCCTTGATTAGCCTCGGATAACTCATTTCACCTGCAATTTAGGGAGCAGAGAGAGAAGAGCTGACATCAACAGCCCCTATACAAGCAGATACTGAAGATGAATGAGTGGGGGAGAGGAGGCTGGTGTAGGAGTGATAAGGAGGGGAGACAGATAGACGAGGGGGAGGGAGGGTTGAGAAAGACGAGCGTGAGAAAAGAGAGTGAGAAAGCAAAGCGCCAAAGAGGGGAGTCTGATGTAAGGACAGACAGACAGACAGCAGGAGGGGAGGAGCTGGCAGTTTTGACAGAGACCGAGAGGGGTTGGAGAAGGGCATCTGCCGCAGCTGCCGCTGTGACCACACTCCGCTCGACACCATGACAACCGCGGCAAACGCACGGCGAGCCCCCGGCCCTGCCGCTACACCAATCAGGGAGGAGTGAGCAGAGCACTGCAACCTGTGTGGGGTGAGACGAGTGCAGGATAACAGAACAGAGCTAGACACCCCTTCTTACAGAGAAAGAGAAGATACCCAGCCATTTATCAGTCTCTTATCTGATGCTAGAGAAAACCTCCTGGATTATCAGTGGTGCTCTTGTTATTTTACCCTGCAGTGGGGAGGAGTATAGGGATGGAGATTCTGGGTAATCAGCCTTCCCTGTTCCCGATTCGAGTTCTCTGCTCCATGGTGGGAGCTGAGAGACGTCTCTTGGAGCCACAGCCACCGACCATGAGGATTGGATAAGAATCCCACCAATTCTAACAGGACCACCCAATCACCATAAAAAAATGATCTAGAAGTAATCAGAAAAGGGACAGACTGGTAGGGAAACACAAAGAAATAGAGAATGTAGAAAATCTGCATCAGGTAAGTTCCTCATTATCTTTTCAATCCATGTGTAAACATTGCATCTCCATAGTCAGACTAAGTATGATCCAGATTCCAGGGTGAATGATCGGACTAGTGTTTGACTTTCCCTTTCTGACACACTGGAAATGGTGGCTCAGTGTACATATTTAATCTGCAGGAGATCAATCAGCTGTGTTAAATTACTGCAGTGGGTTTCTTGGTAATCTTAAACAAATCTACTTTGAAACAAAAGTATACACCTACAATACATGGTTACGGGTTTATATAAATAAAGAAGACACCGGTATCATGTCAGATATGGAGTTGAAATGTATTACATTTTGAGTTTGAACCCCAACATTACACTTTATATACACTGAAGACTGAAATATAACAGAACCGTTTGCCATAGAAACACCGGATTTTCAGCTGTTAAAAAAGTATGTTTATAAATTATGAAATTAGGAAAAATATTACTAACATTCCCCCCACGAGGCCACTAGGGGGTGATTTGGTCCTTCGACTGCAGGAAAGGGCTATCTAAATCCATCATTAATGCAGAAAAGAGGAAAATGGGCTGTCATTCTAGTTGAAATAGATTGTGTATCTCTGTGGAAATGATCAACCATGAGTTATTGATACATCCCTTATTATTGCTGAGATAAAAACACGGGGCGTCATCTACTGTAGTTTACCAGTAAACCTCTCTTACCACAGACAATAATCCCACTCACTGTAAAAACACCACATTGTGTTGAGAGGGTTTTAATGCATGTGTTTAGCCAGGCTTTGGCACTTTGTGCTTATTTTAACAGAGACATGGACCCTCCTAAGCACTTCAACATGACTTGTCCTCAACCTTTTAAAGGGACTGAAACACAATTAAACAATTGGGCCTGTAAGTTAATACCACGCCAATGATTCTTTCTCCGTATGATTTGTAAGATACGAAAGGACAGACCTCTTCCTGACTGAGTCTGTAAAACCTACATGTTTCAAGCAGACCAGCATAGTCCCTGTGCCCAAGGAAGCAAAGGTAACCTGCCTAAATGATTACCGCCCCGTAGCACTCACGTCGGAAGCCATGAAGTGCTTTGAAAGGCTGGTCATGGCTCACATCATCCTCCAGTATCCTCCCGGATACCCTAGAATCAATCCAATTCGAATACCGCCCCAACAGATCCACAGATGACGCAACCTCAATCGCATTCCACACTGCCCTTTCCCACCTGGACAAAAGGAACACCTACGTGAGAATGCTGTTCATTGACTACAACTCAGCGTTCAACACCATAGTGGCCAAGAAGCTCATCACTAAGCTAAGGACCCAGGGACTAATCACCTCCCTCTGCAACTGGATCCTGGAATTCCTGACTGGCCGCCCCCAGGTGGTAAGGGTAGGCAACAACACTTCTTCTATGCTGATTCTCAACACTGGGGCCCCTCAGGGGTGTGTGCTTAGTCCCCTCCTGTACTTCCTGTTCATGCACGACTGCGTGGCCAAACACAACTCCAACACCCTCATTAAGTTTGCTGACGACACAACAGTAGTAGGCCTGATCACCAACAATGATGAGACTGTATGGAGGAGGTCAGAGACCTGGCAGTGTGATGCCAGGACAACAACCTCTCCCTCAATGTGAGCAAGACAAAGGAGCTGATCGTGGACACAGGAAAAGGTGGGCCGAACAGATCCCCATTAACAGCAAGGGGGCTGTAGTGGAGCGGGTCGAGAGTTTCAAGTTCCTTGGTGTCCACATCACCAAAAATCTATCATGGTCCAAACATACCAAGACAGTAGTGAAGAGGGCACGACAAAACGTTTCCCACTCAGGAGACTGAAAAGACTTGGCATGGGTCCTCAGATCCTCAAAAAGTTCTACAGCTGCACCATCGAGAGCATCCTGACCGGTTGCATCACCGCCTGGTATGGCAACTGCTCGGCATCTGACCTTAAGGCGCTACAGAGGGTAGTGCATACGGCCCAGTACATCACTTGGGCCAAGCTTCCTGCAAATCCAGGACCTATACAATAGGTGGTGTTTATTTGGTAAATATTTTCTCAACTCTTCTTGAACTGCACGGTTGGTTAAAGGCTTGTAAGTAAGTATTTCACAGTAAGGTATACACTTGTTGTATTTGGAGCATGTGACAAATACATTTTAATTTGATTTGAAAGAACTCTCTTCCTCATTTCTAATGCACATATTCAATCAAACTACTGTAAGAGGTGTGCTACTGTGTTCTTAGCAAGTCTACAGCCCTAATCTAATCTAATCTCACCGCACACAGCACTAAACAAACAATCACACATAATTTCCTTCCTCTTAATCTCTTCTTCCTCCTCCTCCTCCTGTCGTACAGTCATTAGACATATGTTCCAAGTTCTCCAAAACAGATACAACCCACTGGGCCACACTGTTTGAATCAACATAGTTTACATGTCTTTAAAAATATATATTACTTTGAACCACTGTGGAATAGACGTTGAATTGACGTCAGTGCTCAGTTATCTAAATTCAGCTTGAATGATAGCAATGTACCGCAATGCCAAATAAAACAAAATTAAGTAATTTACCAGGGCATTTTATGGATGATTCCATGCACTCGCACACACACACACAAACACACAATTTTTGCAAATGTATATATAAAAGAAGAACAAGAACACATTCTTAAACTGAAGAATTTTGGAACCACCAAGACTCTTCCTAGAGCTGCATGTCCGGCCAAACTGAGGAATCGGGGGAGAAGGGCCTTGGTCAGGGATGTGACCAAGAACCCAGTGGTCACTCTGACAGAGCTCCAGAGTTCCATGTCTGGAGGAAACCTGGCACCATCCCTATGGTGAAGCATAGTGGTGACAGCATCATGGCGTGGGTATGTTTTCCAGCGGCAGGGTCTGGGAGTCCAGTCAGGTTTGAGGGAAAGATGAACGGAGCAAGGTACAGAGAGTTCCTTGATGAAAACCTGCTCCAGAGCATTCAGGACCTCAGACTGGGGTGAAGGTTCACCTTCCAACAGAACAACGACCCAAAGCACACAGCCAAGACAACGCAGGACTGGCATCGGGACAAGTCTCTGAATGTCCTTGAGTGGCCCAGCCAGAGCCCGGACTTGAACCCGATCGAACATCTCTGGAGAGACCTGAAAATAGCTCTGCAGCAATGCTCCTCATCCAACCTGACAGAGCTTGAGAGGATCTGCAGAGAAGAGTAGGAGAAACTCCCCAAATCCAGGTGTGCCATCATGCTTGTAGGGTTATACCCAAGAAGTCTCAAGGCTGTAATCCCTGCCAGTGGTGCTTCAACAACAAGTTAAGAGTCTGAATAATTATGTAAATGTAATGTTTTAAGTTTTTTATTTTTAATACATTTGCAAAAAATTCTAAGACCTTGTTTTTGCTTTCTCATTATGGGGTATTGTGTGTAGATTGATGAGGAAAAAAATGTTGAATCAATTTAAGAATAAGGCTGTAACGTAACAAAATGTGGTTAAAGTCAATGTGTTTGATTGCATTCCGAATACACTGTGTACACTACCAGTCAAAAGTTTTAGAACACCTACTCATTCAAGGGCTCTTCTTTATTTCTTTTTTTCCTACATTGTAGAATAATAGTGAAGACATCCAAACTATGAAATAACATACATGGAATCATGTAGTAACCCAAAAAACTGTTAAACAAATCAAAAAACATGTTATATTGGAGATTCCTATAAATAGCCACCCTTTGTCTTGATGACAGCTTTGCACTCTGTGTGTTTTATACAGTGCATTTGGAAGGTATTCAGACCTGTTTACTTTTTCCACATTTCCACATATATATAGTATCTACATCTGTTATATGTCAGAAACCACATCACATAGATGTGCTGTATTGTCCAGATGGACGTTACATTTCCCCAAGGCAGCAGTCTCTCCATCCATCTGTGTGTCTCAGACATAGTCTCAGGTGTGGAACCACAGGTGTGATTTCAAAGCACACCTGAGACTATGTTTGAACCTACCCTCTAACTAAGCCATGTGTTAAAACCAATGATTACGCCATGTACTGTAGTTAGTTCCTTGCTGTGAATACAGTAGGTAGTGCAGGAGGAATCAAATGTTCAGGCTTCTTTAGTGCTTCTAAGAATCTGCCCTTTGTCATAATTAGGGTTGCAAAGCTACCAGTAATTTACCAAAGTTACCGGAATCTTCAGTAATTTTGGTAATTAACAGAAAATCTATGGAAATCTATCGTAACTTTGTTAGTTTATATTTGAATATTGTCCATGACTTTCTATTAGATAGACCATATGGTTCAAGACAAAATAGCCAAATGAAGTAAAAAAGCATGTAATCAACAATGGCATTATTTTCAATTACCTGTGCAATTGACCTTTTTCCCAAATGCCACCAGTTTGATGCCGAAACATTAACATTTCATACTGAAACCCTCATATCCGTTACAAAAAAAATCACATGATTTCACATGTGGAAAATCACATGAAATTTGAAAACCTGTTTCTGGCGTCAAACTGTTTTTTTTGTTTTCACGTGTGTAGTTTCATGTTATCACATGTTGCTTTACATATTGTTACATTAACTTCACACAAGATCACATTAAAGAAAGTTTTTTTTTAACACTTTATGGGTTCACCTTTGAAATTCAAGTGGTTTTTCCATAAGGGATTTAACACCAATGGTATTCACTCATGGTGATACATTTAGAACTGCCATGTATTTACAGTCAAATGGAACATATGCATTTATCAGCTGGAATGCACTTTTAACCAATCAGCATTCAGGATTAGACCCACCTGTTGTATACATTTAGAACAATGATTTAAACCTTTGTCATTCTATGTTTAATTTTAAAATTGTCTTACTTAATTATTTCATATATATGACATGTGATAAGGCCAGAGAGAGGGCCAGAGATAATTACCGCCACCTTTGATAATCTGAAGTACCCAAAAGGGCCACTAGATATAGATCACATAAAATCCTTAAAAGATACTAACATTCTGGTAGTTTACTGGTAAACTTCCTCAAATTTCCAATAATATACCTTCCCTTTGCAACCCTAATCATAATTCTCTGTCCGTGTTGGATACACCACACCGAGTTCACTGTAACGTGGGAAACGAACACAACAGTGGGTGATGAGTAAATAAAGTCATGTTTAGAATAACTCATCTCTCTGAGGAGGAGTATTAGCATTGTTGTGATAATAATTAGAGTCATTGTTGAGCTTTGTGCCTAACCCAGTTGATGGGCTGTGAGAAACAATATCTCAGGGGTAGGAAGTGTGGACGAGTCACACACAGTTGAGCGGAAGATTTGCATTTCTCATGGTGCTTCTGGTGGATTCCTCCTCCCTCCCTCCCTCCCTCCCTCCCTCCCTCCCTCCCTCCCTCCCTCCCTCCCTCCCTCCCTCCCTCCCTCCCTCCCTCCCTCCCTCCCTTTCGTTCTCTCTGTCTCTCCTCTCTCTCTTTCCTCCTTCCCATCATGGCTGTGATGCAGTAAACAAGCATCTTGCCTCCTATTAGTATTTCCTGGGTGGATAAGTTCTCTGTGTCTGCTTCAGGATTAAAAACACATTCAGCCTGCTGAATTGATTTGTGGTACTTCATCTGACACATATAGGACTCCCTTGAACCTGAACTGTCACAATGCAATTTCTTAAATGAATGTTGTTTGGAGGTTTGTACAGTAGTACAGTCTTAATGCCACTAGGGACACAGTACCTCATTTTCTTCCAGATGTATAGTTCTCACCATAGTGATAGAGCCAGAAGTCTCACTCATCAAATGGCAGACCATCTATTGGCACAATTGAACACATTTGAAGGCAGTACCATTCATTAGTTTTAATTAAACTGTTTTTAACATTCTTATTAACTCCCTACACCTCTATACTGTACTGGAGCAGGGAGGATACTCCAGCCTCCCTACAGCTCTATACTGTACTGGGGCAGGGAGGATACTCCAGCCTCCCTACAGCTCTATACTGTACTGGAGCAGGGAGGATACTCCAGCCTCCCTACACCTCTATACTGTACTGGAGCAGGGAGGATACTCCAGCCTCCCTACACTGCTATACTGTACTGGAGCAGGGAGGATACTCCAGCTTCCCTACACCTCTATACTGTACTGGAGCAGGAAGGATACTCCAGCCTCCCTACACCTCTATACTGTACTGGAGCAGGGAGGATACTCCAGCCTCCCTACACCTCTATACTGTACTGGAGCAGGGAGGATACTCCAGCCTCCCTACACCACTATACTGTACTGGAGCAGGGAGGATACTCCAGCCTCCCTACACCTCTATACTGTACTGGAGCAGGGAGGATACTCCAGCCTCCCTGTACCTCTATACTGTACTGGAGCAGGAGGATACTCCAGCCTCCCTACACCTCTATACTGTACTGGAGCAGGGAGGATACTCCAGCCTCCCTACACCTCTATACTGTACTGGAGCAGGGAGGATACTCCAGCCTCCCTACACCTCTATACTGTACTGGAGCAGGGAGGATACTCCAACCTCCCTACACCTCTATACTGTACTGGAGCAGGGAGGATACTCCAGCCTCCCTACACCTCTATACTGTACTGGAGCAGGGAGGATACTCCAACCTCCCTACACCTCTATACTGTACTGGAGCAGGGAGGATACTCCAGCCTCCCTACACCTCTATACTGTACTGGAGCAGGGAGGATACTCCAGCCTTCCACATCTCCAGTGTGTTTGTTCTATGGCAGATAGTTTATGAAGTGCCAGGTATCCAGCCCCTGATGGAATGAGCCGAACCAGAGAATCCTGAACGTCAGGAGACAACTCTTATGCAAGTTGATCAATTGGTGCATTTCTATTGCTGGGCATAGCAATGAAACATCAGTCGGAAATATCCATGTCCTCTCCAGTGGTTCTCTTCACCTACAGGTGGGCAGGGCCACTCTAGCAGCTCACAAGACTTCAGAAGTGCAGCGAATCGGTTGTGTTCACCATGACATTACTGAGCACCCACAGCTGGTTCCATTGTACTTCCTCATGTATTTAATCTCCCCTGATTTCCACATCCTGCACAGTTAATAGAATATCCTCATTTCGGGTTTTGATAAACAATCAAGTCATTTTCATAATGTTACTGTGGTCTCTCTGTATAGAAATACACTTTAAAAATGGGTTCCAAAGGGTTTTTTCGGCTGTCCTCTTAAAATAACTGTTTTTTTTGGTTCCAGGTAGAACCCTCTGTGGAAAGGTTTCTAACTGGAACAAAATGGGTTCTACCTGGAACCAAAAATAGTTCTTCAAAGGGTTCTCCTATGGGGACAGCCAAAGAACCATTTTAGATTCTAGATAGCACCTTTTTAGAGTATTTAAGTGATAATGGTAGATATATATATATTTAACATGATTGAAGCAGCACTGCCCTCAGTCTTGTTGTTGGTTGAAATCATAGAGATAGATAGAGGACTGTAGATGGATATAACATATTTTAGCATGGACATTGTCATTGAGGGCTCCTAACATTTAAAGTAGTTCCTAAGATGATTCCTTTATTTAACTCTATGGTTGAAATGCACTTGAGAGAGAAAAATATACTCCCGAGAAGCCACTCCATTGTAGGCTATTTGTCTTGTGGTAATTGGAGTGTGGTGTGGTGCAGATGTGTGGTCTGTGCATCAGTCAACACAGTAATGAGAAGCACATGGACAGGGATGATCAACACCATGCCTCACAGTCTTTAACCTAATATCACCCATCACTTCACCACTCTGGTCACCACACTAATTAGGTTACAGTACACCAGGAGCATATATAATAATAATTATAATAATAATATGCTGTAAGATGACACACTAGATAATAAGGAGTCATTAACAGTAGGTTTATTTTAACAATGCCAAACTCTTTTATTTAGCCTTCAACACTATAATTGGAGTGAAGGGTAGGCTATATAATTCAGACATTCTGTGGGATTGTGGTTAGAGATGAAGGCGTTATGGATGCTGACAGGAATGCTCAGGAGCCTCTAAAGCAAAGACAATACCTGTATGTGTAACTTGAAAAGGTTCAAGTGATTTGGGTTTTGTTAACATATTAAATCAAATAAATTCAGACTTTATTTGTCACATGCGCCAAATACAACAATGCAGTTCAAGAAAGAGTTAAGAAAGTATTTACTAAATAAACTAAAGTAAAAAATTATAAAAAGTAACACAATAAAATAACAATAACAAGGCTATATACAGGGGGTACCGGTACCGAATCAATGTGCAGGGGTACAGGTTAGTCGAGGTAATTTGTACATGTAGGTGGGTGTGAAGGGACTATGCATAGATAATAAACAGTGAGTAGCAGCAATGTAACAACAGATTGGGGAGGGTGGGGGGTTCAATGTAAATAGTCCGGTGGCCATTTGATTAATTGTTCAGCAGTCTTCTGGCTTGGGGGTAGAAGCTGTTAAGGAGCCTTTTGGTCCTAGACTTGGCGCTCCGGTACCCCTTGCCATGCGGTAGCAGAGAGAACCGTCTATGGCTTGGGTGACTGGAGTCTTTGACAAGGTTTTGGGCCTTCCTCTAACACCGCCTGGTATATACTGTAGGTCCTGGATGGCAGGAAGCTTGGCACCAGTGATCTACTGGGCCGTACGCACTACCCTCTGTAGCGGCTTACGGTCAGATGCCGAGCAGTTGCCATACCTGGCGGTGATGCAACTGGTCAGGATGAGGGGTAAAAGGTGTTGTCGTGCTCTCTACACGATTGTCTTGGTGTGTTTGGACCATGATAGTTTGTTGGTGATGTGTATCAACTCTCGACCCGCTCCACTACAGCCCCGTCTATGTTAATGGGGGTTGTTCAGCCCACCTTTTCCTGTAGTCCACAATCAGCTCCTTTGTCTTGCTCACGTTGAGGGAGAGGTTGTTGTCCTGGCACCACACTGCCAGGTCACTGAACTCCTCCCTATAGACTGTCTCATTGTTGTTGATAATCAGGCCTACCACTGTTGTGTCGTCAGCAAACTTAATGATGGTGTTGGAGTCGTGTTTGGCCACGCAGTCGTGGGTGATCAGTTGGGGCAGTATGCAAATTGGAGTGGGTCTAGGGTATCCGGGATGATTCTGTTGATGTGAGCCATGACCAGCCTTTCAAAACACTTCATGGCTACAGACGTAAGTGCTACGGGGCGGTAATCATTTAGGCAGGTTACCTTTGCTTCCTTAATAACACAGAGCACGGTTTGGTCACTCTCGGTGGGCCTTGATTGTGTGTGGATTTGTATGAATGTGTATGAGTGTTTATAAATGTGTATGAGTTTGTGAGTATGAGGAGAAACCACGGTAACCCTGTCTCATTCCAGTAAATAATGTTGAATAAATCATGGACCTGTGACCCCAGAAGTCCCTCCAGAGGCGTAACTCTGTTGGTTATTTGTAACAGCAAGCTCTAGAACAACTATCTGATAATGGAGGGGGACAACAGACATCATTGACTTTAGAGTTAATATTTCATAGGCATGTGAATTGAGATTGTAAAGGAGGTGATTGATGTAATTGCTTTGACCAGTTTTAGTCCTCTCCGTTAGAAGACAGATAGGGGATGTGTGCTGGGCATAAGGTTGGCTTTGCTTGGTTCACCTACATTTAATGCTAAATATTGCCCACATTGAAAAACTGTGCACTCTGTGCGCTGCAGCTGCCAGCCTGGTCTGTTGAAGAGATATGGAACAGCATGAGCGTTTGAGCACAGAAGATATTAAACAGCCATGTTGGAACGATGCTACCAAAGCTTATCACAAAGGAATAATAATAATGCTTAGTATTAGATATGATAGCTGTATTATACATTGGAGGCTGTTGTTGGTATTCTGGGACATGTCTTATTAGTTGTCACTATACATATTCCTCCTCATTTACAGCTGACGCAGGAATGCATTTCCAAGGTGACAATTTGGTACGAACACAATCTTACTGTCACGTATACTCCCTCTCTCTGGGGCTCTATGTCACGCCCTGGCCTTAGTATTCTGTGTTTTCTTTATTATGTTGGTTAGGCCAGGGTGTGACATGGGTGATTTATGTGGTTTGTTTTGTCAAGGGGTTTTGTAGTCTATGGGGTTGTGTTCAGTTGAGTGTTCTAGGTAAGTCTATGGTTGCCTGGAGTGGTTCTCAATCAGAGGCATGTGTTTATCGTTGTCTCTGATTGGGAACCATATTTAGGCAGCCATATTCTTTAGGTATTTTGTGGGTGGGTGTTTCCTGTTTCTGTGTTCTCTGCACCAGTTAGGACTGTCTCGGTTTTGCCACGTTTTCTTATTTTGTATTTGTAACAGTGTTTACGTTTTCGTCTTTATTAAAGATGCTTAACAATAACCACGCTGCATTCTGGTCCTCCTCTCCTTCCCAGGAAGAAAACCGTTACACTCTAGGTCACCAGGCTGCTCATTATTACGCACACCCTGTCACCATCGTTACGCGCACCAGCGCCTCTTCAAACTCACCTGGACTTCATCACTTCCTTGATTACCTTCCCTATATATGTCACTCCCTTTGGTTCCTTCCCCAGGCGTTATTGTTTCTGTTCCGTTGTTTCATGTCTGTGCGCTGCTCGTGTTTCTTGTTTTGTCCATGTTCATCTATTTATTCATGTAACGGTTTTCTTGAGTTGAAGGAGAGGCGGACCAAAATGCAGCGTGGTTTCTATTCATGGTTCTTTAATAAAGAAAACTATACATGAATAGACTAACAAAACAATAAATGTGAGAAAACCTAAACAGCCCTATCTGGTGCAAACACAGAGACAGGAACACCCACCAACCAACGACCAAGCGGCGTGGTAAAAGACAGCGACGACAGCAGCAGCAGCAGCAGCAGCAACAACAGCGGCCGGCATCACAGGACTCCTGGACATGGGAGGAGATACTGAACGGAGGGGGACCCTGGGCACAGGCTGGGGAATATCGCCGCCCCAAAGCAGAGCTGGAGGCAGCGAAAACTGAGCGGAGGCGACATGAGGAGGCAGCACGGCAGTGCGACAGGTACGAGAGGCAGCCCCAAAATGTTTTTTTGGGGGGGGGCAGACGAGGTGTGGGGCTAAGCCAGGTAGCAGACCTGAGCTCACTCCTTGTGCTTATTATAAGCAGCGCGTTACTGGTCATGCACCGTGTTATGCTGTAAAGCGCACGGTGTCGCCAGTACGTGCCCATAGCCCTGTGAGCTATAGGGCAGCCCCCCGAAAGTGCCATGCGAGTGTGGGCATCGAGCCAGGGCGTATGGTGCCTGCTCAGCGTGTCTGGTGTCCGGTACGCCGTTTCTGGCCAGGGTATCCTGCGCCGGCTCTGCGTGCTGTGTCTCCGGGGCGCTGGGAGGGTGCAGTGCGTCCTATGCCTGCGCTCCGCTCGTGCCGGGCAAATGTGGGAGTGGAGCCTAAGGGAGAGGTGTGCGTAGTAAACACTAGATCTTCCGTCCTTCTGTCCCGAGCTTCCGCCCCTCTGTCCCGAGCTTCCGGACAATAAGGCGGACTAAGACAATGGTGAAGTGGGGTCCGCGTCCCGCGCCAGAGCCGCCACCGCGGACAGACGCCCACCCAGACCCTCCCCTATAGGTTAAGGTTTTGCGGCCGGAGTCCGCACCTTTGGGGGGTCATTTGTTTTGTCATTATTTAGTATGGTCAGGGCGTGAGTTGGGACGGGCAGTCTATGTTTGTTTTTCTATGATTTGGGGATTTCTATGTTTCGGCCTAGTATGGTTCTCAATCAGAGGCAGGTGTCATTAGTCGTCTCTGATTGAGAATCATACTTAGGTAGCCTGGGTTGCACTGTTTGTTTGTGGGTGATTGTTGATTGCTTGTTTCAGCACAGGTCGCATTAGCTTCACGGTTGTTATTTCGTTTATTGTTTTTGTATAGGGTGTCAATGTTCAGTGTTTTCTTTATTAAAATTCATGATGAGCACATACCACGCCGCATTTTGGTCCTCCGATCCATCTCGCCTCTCCTCTTCAGATGAAGAGGAGGACGACCGTGACAATTCAAATATTCACTCCCTGTACTTTCTTCCTGACTCTCAGCGTACACGTTACAGAATAACGCCTCACCAAAGGGGAGCATCAGTTTTTTTGTGTTGGTAGGTGACGTCGGGTCCGTGTGCCGCTGCTGGAGCAACCGAAGATGCCTCAGCTGGCTCATCAGGCTTCCATGCCTCAGCCGGCATGTCATGTTCACAAGACTTGGTTGGCCGGTCAAGCATGTGTTGCTGAGTCTACAGAGAATGCCTCAGCTAGCTCGGCAGGCTCCCATGCCTCAGCCGGCTCGTCAGGCTCCCATGCCTCAGCTAGCTCGGCAGGCTCCCATGCCTCAGCTGGCTCGTCAGGTTCCCTTGCCTCAGCTGGATCGTCAGGTTCCCGCGCCTCAGCAGAGGCGACCGGTCCGCTCCTGGTTCCCGGGGTCCATTTGGTCGGCGTCCTGCAGATGGAGCTGCTTATCGGCGAGGGGGTACTGTCACGTATACTACCTCTCTCTGGGGCTCTAGGTCACCAGGCTGCTCATTATTACACACACCTGTCAACACCATTACGTGCACCAGCGCCTCTTCAAACTCACCTGGACTTCATCACCTTCCTGATTACCTTCCCTATATCTGTCACTCCCTTTGGTTCCTTCCCCAGGAATTATTGTTTTGGCTTCTGTATCATGTCTATACGCTGCTTGTGTTTCTTGTTTTGTCCATGTTTGTTTGTTTAATAAATTATTCACTCGCTTCTCAACTCCCAGCATACACGTTCCACTGAGTATCCAAATCAAATCAAATGTTATTTGTCACATACACATGCTTGTGCTTCTAGTTCCGACAATGCAGTAATAACCAACAAGTAATCTAGCTAACAATTACAAAACTACTACCTTATAGACACAAGTGTAAGGGGATAAAGAATTTGTACATAAAGATATATGAATGAGTGATGGTACAGAGCGGCATAGGCAAGATACAGTAGATGGTATTGAGTGCAGTATATACATATGAGATGAGTATGTAAACGAAGTGGCATAGTTAAAGTGGCTAGTGATACATGTATTACATAAAGATGCAGTAGATGATATAGAGTACAGTATATACGTATACATATGAGATTAATAATGTAGGGTATGTAAACATTATATTAGGTAGCATTGTTTAAAGTGGCTAGTGATATATTTTACATAATTTCCCATCAATTCCCATTATTAAAGTGGCTGGAGTTGAGTCAGTGTGTTGGCAGCAGCCACTCAATGTTAGTGGTGGCTGTTTAACAGTCTGATGGCCTTGAGATAGAAGCTGTTTTTCAGTCTCTCGGTCCCAGCTTTGATGCACCTGTACTGACCTCGCCTTCTGGATGATAGCGGGGTGAACAGGCAGTGGCTCGGGTGGTTGTTGTCCTTGATGATCTTTATGGCCTTCCTGTGACATCGGGTGGTGTAGGTGTCCTGGAGGGCAGGTAGTTTGCCCCCGGTGATGCATTGTGCAGACCTCACTACCCTCCGGAGAGCCTTACGGTTGTGGGCGGAGCAGTTGCCGTACCAGGAGGTGGTACAGCCCGACAGGATGCTCTCGATTGTGCATCTGTAGAAGTTTGTGAGTGCTTTTGGTGACAAGCCAAATTTCTTCAGCCTCCTGAGGTTGAAGAGGCGCTGCTGCGCCTTCTTCACGATGCTGTCTGTGTGGGTGGACCAATTCAGTTTGTCTGTGAGGTGTACGCCGAGGAACTCAAAACTTACTACCCTCTCCACTACTGTTCCATCGATGTGGATAGGGGGGTGTTCCCTCTGCTGTTTCCTGAAGTCCACAATCCCTCGTCGAGATTCCGTGCCAATAATTTTTCTGTGTGTTTGCAGTGTTCCAATCTCCATTATACCTGAGGGAATGTAATACTGGTGTAACCAGGACAGAGTCAAC
Source organism: Oncorhynchus tshawytscha (assembly GCF_018296145.1). Lineage (NCBI taxonomy): Eukaryota > Metazoa > Chordata > Actinopteri > Salmoniformes > Salmonidae > Oncorhynchus > Oncorhynchus tshawytscha. The sequence continues at coordinate 30,744,585 of NC_056461.1, read as the reverse complement.
ACCAGCATGTCAGCCACCTCAAAGGGTGGCTCAGTTGTATTGATTAAGTCAATGGTTGGTTCAATTACCAAGGGATCAGGGGCTAACAAGCTTGGCTTATGTACAGACGTATCCACCCTCTCTGGCCGTTCTGGCCAATCACCTTACTGTGTTTGTCAAATCTAAGTGATTTGAGCAGGTCCCTAGGTACCTGAGGTAGTGACAGTCTTGCCAAGGTCACCGTCCCCAAGAGATTAAGCTCCCACCAGCAGCACTTAAACCACCCAGCCATCCACACGCTGCAGAAAATACAGTGGAAGAGTGTTTTGTCAGCCATGGCTCAGCTTGGAGTGGACCCATATCTCATGCAGAGGCCCTGAAGCAGGGGGCTCACTCATGCAAGACCAGGCTGAGGGAAAAGCAAGCACACTTCTAAAGTCAATTTCTCTCCTATCAAATAAAATCAAATCAAATGTATTTATATAGCCCTTCGTACATCAGCTGATATCTCAAAGTGCTGTACAGAAACCCAGCCTAAAACCCCAAACAGCAAGCAATGCAGGTGTTGAAGCACGGTGACTAGGAAAAACTCCCTAGAAAGGCCAAAACCTAGGAAGAAATCTAGAGAGGAACCAGGCTATGAGGGGTGGCCAGTCCTCTTCTGGCTGTGCCGGGTGGAGATTATAACAGAACATGGCCAAGATGTTAAAATGTTCATAAATGACCAGCATGGTCAAATAATAGATCTGGGACAGGTAGCACGTCCGGTGAACATGTCAGGATTCCATAGCCGCAGGCAGAACAGTTGAAACTGGAGCAGCAGCACGGCCAGGTGGACTGGGGACAGCAAGGAGTCATCATGCCAGGTTGTCCTGAGGCATGGTCCAAGGGCTCAGGTCCTCCGAGAGAGAGAAAGAAAGAGAGAAAGAGAGAATTAGAGAGAGCATACTTAAATTCACACAGGACACCGGATAAGTACTCCAGATATAACAAACTGACCCTAGCCCCCCGACACATAAACTACTGCAGCATAAATACTGGAGGCTGAGACAGGAGGGGTCAGGAGGAGGGGTCTCCCATCACCCCTCGACACCCCTTCTCCAAATTCCCTCCCATCCATGGTTGGGAGGAGAGCCAGCGCTGTGGCCCCACACAGCCCCGCAGGGCCTGCAGTCTCTGGAGCTCCAGTCACACACATCCATATTCATGGAACCACATGGAGAGGGAGTGGAGGCTTGGGGGTAGCGCACCGCGCTGATCCCTTGCGGTGCGCTACCCCCAAGCCTCCACTCCCTCCATGTGGTGCCATGAATATGGATGTGTGTGACTGGAGCTCCAGAGACTGCAGGCCCTGCGGGGCTGTGTGGGGCCACAGCGCTGGCTCTGGCTGGTTGGGGAATGAGAACCAGAGTGATGAGGGGGTGGCAGTGGGGTGGCAGATGGGTTATGGGTGGGTGGCGGTGGGGTGGCAGATGAGTTATGAGGGGTGGCAGTGGGGTGGCAGATGGGTTATGAAGGGGTGGCGGTGGGGTGGCAGATGGGTTATGAGGGGTGGCAGTGGGGTGGCAGATGGGTCATGAGGTGGTGGCAGTGGGTGGCAGATGGGTTATGAGGGGTGGCAGTGGGGTGGCAGATGGTTTTGAGGGGGTGGCAGTGGGGTGGCAGATGGGTTATGAGGTGGTGACAGTGGGTGGCAGATGGGTTATGAGGTGGTGGCAGTGGGGTGGCAGATGGTTTTGAGGGGGGGGTGGCAGATGGGGTGGCAGATGGTTTTGAGGGGTGGCAGTGGGGTGGCAGATGGGTTATGAGGTGGTGGCAGTGGGGTGGCGGTGGGGTGGCAGATGGGTTATGAGGGGGTGGCAGAGGGGTGGCAGATGGGTTATGAAGGGGTGGCAGTGGGGTGGCAGATGGGTTATGAGGGGTGGCAGTGGGGTGGCAGATGGGTCATGAGGTGGTGGCAGTGGGTGGCAGATGGGTTATGAGGGGGTGGCAGTGGGGTGGCAGATGGTTTTGGTGGCAGGGGGTGGCAGTTTTGGGGTGGTGGCAGATGGGTGGCAGATGGGTTATGAGGTGGTGACAGTGGGTGGCAGATGGGTTATGAGGTGGTGGCAGTGGGGTGGCAGATGGTTTTGAGGGGGTGGCAGTGGGGTGGCAGATGGTTTTGAGGGGTGGCAGTGGGGTGGCAGATGGGTTATGAGGGGTGGTGGCAGTGGGGTGGCAGTGGGGTGGCAGATGGGTTATGAGGGGTGACAGTGGCAGTGGGGTGGCAGATGGTTTTGAGGGGGTGGCAGTGGGGTGGCAGATGGTTTTGAGGGGGTGGCAGTGGGGTGGCAGATGGGTTATGAGGTGGTGGCAGTGGGGTGGCGGTGGGGTGGCAGATGGGTTATGAGGGGTGGCAGTGGGGTGGCAGATGGTTTTGGGGGTGGCAGTGGGGTGGCAGATGGGTTATGAGGTGGTGGCAGTGGGGTGGCAGTGGGGTGGCAGATGGGTTATGAGGTGGTGGCAGTGGGGTGGCAGATGGGTTATGAGGTGGTGGCAGTGGGGTGGCAGATGGTTTTGAGGGGGTGGCAGTGGGGTGGCAGATGGTTTTGAGGGGTGGCAGTGGGGTGGCAGATGGGTTATGAGGTGGTGGCAGTGGGGTGGCGGTGGGGTGGCAGATGGGTTATGAGGTGGTGGCAGTGGGGTGGCAGTGGGGTGGCAGATGGGTTATGAGGTGGTGGCAGTGGGGTGGCAGTGGGGTGGCAGATGGTTTTGAGGGGGTGGCAGTGGGGTGGCAGATGGTTTTGAGGGGTGGCAGTGGGGTGGCAGATGGGTTATGAGGTGGTGGCGGTGGGGTGGCAGATGGGTTATGAGGTTTTATTTTTTAAATGTTATTTCACCTTTATTTAACCAGGTAGGCTAGTTGAGAACAAGTTCTCATTTGCAACTGTAACCTAGCCAAGATAAAGCAAAGCAGTTTGACACATACAACAACACAGAGTTACACATGGAATAAACAAACATACAATCCAAAATACAGTAGAAAAATCTATATAGAACATGTGCAAATGAGGTAGGATAAGAGATAAGGCAATAGATAGGCCATGGTGGCGAAGTATTTACAATATAGCAATTAAAAACTGGAATTGTAGAATGTGCAGAAGATTAATGTGCAAGTAGAGATACTGGGATGCAAAGGAGCAAGATAAATAAATAAATACAGTATGGGGGATGAGGAAGATTGTATGGGCTATTTACAGATGGGCTATGTACAGGTGCAGTGATCTGTGAGCTGCTCTGACAGCTGGTGCTTAAAGCTAGTGAGGGAGGTAAGAGTCTCCAGGTTTAGTGATTTTTGCAGTTCGTTCCAGTCATTGGCAGCAGAGAACTGGAAGTAGAGGCAGCTAAAGGAGGAATTGGCTTTGGGGGTGACCAGTGAGATGTACCTGCTGGAGCGCGTGCTATGGGTGGGTGCTGCTATGGTGACCAGTGAGCTGAGATAAGGCGGGGCTTTACCTAGCAAAGACTTGTAGATGACCTGCAGCCAGTGGATTTGGCAACGAGTATGAAGCGAGGGACAGCCAACGAGAGCGTACAGGTCGCAGTGGTGGGTAGTATATGGGGCTTTGGTTACAAAACGGATGGCTTTGTGATAGGCTGCATCCAATTTGTTGAGTAGAGTGTTGGAGGCTATTTTGTAAATGACATCGCCGAAGTCGAGGATCGGTAGGATGGTCAGTTTTACAAGGGTATGTTTGGCAGTATGAGTGAAGGATGCTTTGTTGCAAAATAGGAATCCGATTCTAGATTTAATTTTGAATTGGAGATGTTTTATGTGAGTCTGGAAGGAGAGTTTACAGTCTAACCACAAACCTAGGTATTTGTAGTTGTCCACATATTCTAAGTCAGAACCGTCCAGAGTAGTGATGCTGGACGGGTGGGCAGGTGTGGGCAGCGATCGGTTGAAGAGCATGCATTTAGTTTTACTTGCATTTAAGAGCAGTTGGAGGCCACGGAAGGAGAGTTGTATGGCATTGAAGCTCATCTGGAGGTTAGTTAACACAGTGTCCAAAGAAGGGCCAGAGATTTACAGAATGGTGTCGTCTGCGTAGAGGTGGATCAAAGAATCACCAGCAGCAAGAGCGACATCATTTATGTATACAGAGAAGAGAGTCGGCCCGAGAATTGAACCCTGTGGCACTCCCATAGAGACTGCCGAAGGTCTGGACAACAGGCTCTCTGATTTGACATACAGAACTCTATCAGAGAAGTAGTTGGTAAACCAGGCGAGGCAATCATTTGAGAAACCAAGGCTGTTGAGTCTGCCAATAAGAATGTGGTGATTGACAGAGTCGAAAGCCTTAGCCAATTCGATGAATACGGCTGCACAGTAATGTCTCTTATTGATGGCGGTTATGATATCGTTTAGGACCTTGAGCGTGGCTGAAGTGCACCCGTGACCAGCTCTGAAACTGGATTGCATAGCGGAGAACATACGGTGGGATTCAAAATGGTCAGTAATCTGTTTGTTAACTTGGCTTTCGAAGACCTTAGAGATGCAGGGTAGGATAGATCTAGGTCTGTAGCAGTTTTTGGTCTAGAGTGTCTCGCCCTTTGAAGAGGGGGATGACCGCTTTCCAATCTATGGGAATCTCAGACCATACGAAAGAGGGGTTGAACAGGCTAGTAATAGGGGTTGCAACAATTTCGGAAGATCATTTTAGAAAGACGAGGTGATGGCGGTGGGGTGGCAGAGGGGCCCCACTAGTTCCATCTTCTATGGGCTTCTTCCCCTCTGCTGTCAGTTTCCTGGAAAAAACAACTCTTGCAGTGATCAAAGAGCCCGTTTATCCTACTGATACATTCAGCTGTGTGGAGCAACATCATAGGAGGAGGCTGAAAAAATGACCGGATTATCATGGGGCCAATAACCTGGCTTGAGCGGGAGTGGAACCCTCTATGTGAATAGAATAGAAGTCCAAGACAGGAATAAAAAACATTGCTCGCTGTGGTGTGAATTTGGCAATCCAATTTATTCTCGATCCGAAAATGTGTGTCGGAGGCGCCGTATGGAGGGTGTGACGCGAAGGCACGCAGAGGCCAAATTGTGCTCCGAAATCGCATCGCCGTGCTACTCTCAAATTTTGTAACAATCTGGAGGGCTCCGTATAGCTCCGCATTGACATGATTGGCTGACAGTAGGTCAGTCCTGTATAAACACAAACTCACTTCCTTGACAACTTCCTTCACAACAGCTCTGCGCTGCTCCGCGAACCACAAAATCTATATTTGCTTTGACTTCTGCAGAGGCCGCATCACAGTAAATGCTGTATGACCATACAAAGCCTTTTAGGCTTTCAGTACTGTCCTACTCCGCAATATGTGGAGAACGAAACGAACCCATGCTGTTTTTTGTTTGCCCCCAGATTCCAATCTCCCAGTAGGTCACGAGTCACGCTGACTGTGTGCACATGATGAATCCCATGGCCCAGCTGTACTACAAGAAGGCGAGCTACTCACCGTACCGCGACCGCATCCCGCTGCAGATCGTGCGGGCGGAAGCGGAGCTGTCAGTGGAGGAGCGGGCGTACCTGACAGCGGTGGAGAAGGGCGACTATGCCGGGGTGAAGCTGGCCCTGCAGGAGGCGGAGATCTACTACAACATCAACGTAAACTGCCTGGACCCGCTGGGGCGCAGCGCTCTGCTCATCGCCATCGAGAACGAAAACCTGGAGGTGATGGAGCTTCTGCTCAACCATGGCGTGCACGTGGGCGACGCGCTGCTCTACGCCATCCGCAAGGAGGTGGTGGGCGCCGTGGAACTGCTGCTGTCCCACCGCAGGCCCAGTGGAGAGAAACAGGTAAGGTGGACCTTAGGAGCACATTTCAGCTAGTAGCCTAGGCCTATAAGGTCCTTACTGTAGCCCAATTAGCAAGATGGTTACATGTCATGTATATGTTCTCCTGGTTATATACATGTTATGTATATGTTCTCCTGGTTATATACATGTTATGTATATGTTCTCCTGGTTATATACATGTTATGTATATGTTCTCCTGGTTATATACATGTTATGTATATGTTCTCCTGGTTATATACATGTTATGTATATGTTCTCCTGGTTATATACATGTTATGTATATGTTCTCCTGGTTATATACATGTTATGTATATGTTCTCCTGGTTATATACATGTTATGTATATGTTCTCCTGGTTATATACATGTTATGTATATGTTCTCCTGGTTATATACATGTTATGTATATGTTCTCCTGGTTATATACATGTTATGTAAGTTATACAGGTTATGTCCTTGCCTGGGCGCACTCATTAATCCCTCTCCACCCCAACCCCCTGTTCTCTTCTCCAGGTGCCCAACCTGATGATGGATACCCAGTTCTCAGAGTTTACCCCTGACATCACACCCATCATGCTGGCAGCTCACACCAACAACTACGAGATCATCAAACTGCTGGTCCAGCGCAAAGTCACCATCCCCCGGCCACACCAGATCCGCTGTGACTGCGTGGCGTGCGTGTCCAGCTCCGAGGTGGACAGCCTGCGCCACTCCCGCTCCCGCCTCAATGTCTACAAGACCCTAGCCAGCCCGTCCCTCATTGCCCTGTCCAGCGAAGACCCCATCCTGACCGCCTTCCGCCTGGGCTGGGAGCTGAAAGAACTGAGCAAGGTGGGAAACGAGCTCTGTCAGGATTACCAGGAGCTGTCCCAGTCGTGTTAGGGTTTATGAAGGGGTTATAAAGGGGTTTTAACTAGTTTATGACTCTTCCAGGTGAAGAACGAGTTCCGTCAGGAGTACCAGGAGCTGTCCCAGTCGTGTTAAGGGTTTATGAAGGGTTTATAAAGGGGGTTTAACTAGTTTATGACTCTTCCAGGTGGAGAATGAGTTCCGTCAGGAGTACGAGGAGCTGTCCCAACAGTGTAAGCTGTTTGCCAAGGACCTGCTGGACCAGGCCAGGAGCTCCAGAGAGCTGGAGACCATCCTCAACCACCGTGACTACCTCAGTGAGGAGCTGGACCCAAAGGACTGCCGCGACCTGGCCAAGCTCAAACTGGCCATCAAGTACCACCAGAAAGAGGTGAGAGGGAGAGGAGAGAGGGCCATGCAGAAGATGTCTGGTATAGTGAGGGTGTCCTTAGCTGAATGGATTGGCACTGTATCAGGTGAAGTGCTCACTAGGCACTATGCTGGCTGGCAGTGTTACCTATTTCAACAAGCACATCTTCCTGTATGCTTGTGATAATATAACTAGAGTGCCAATGATGAATTTCCATGCGTTGTTTCCTAGGATATTTCTTTATGCAGCAAAATGTCAGTTGCTGTCAGTGACAGTGACAAAACACTTGACTAATAATAATCTAGCACACTAGAGGAAATGAACCTGACATTTGAGAAGAGAGCAGTGACTAGAAGAGATCTGTTGTAGACAATGGAAGCTTGATGGTCGAGCACTTTAATTCAAATCGTCTTGATATTGAACAGTGATAACAGGACCAATTTGAGTTGTGTCAGAAATTGTAGTCATCTCACCATCTATTTATAAAACAATATCTACAGGAATAGCATGTAGAAGTGAGTCACAGCGTTTAAGTCTAAATGAAACGAGACACAGGCAAGTTGAGAGCTTGGGTGATCAGCTGGCTTGTGTTCTCTCATTGCCAACTAAAGGGATCTATTCACAGTTTACTATACCACTGAGAATTCTGCCATTCTGTTGCTTCTTTTTGTTGGTATAAAATAAATTTGGCACGCTGTCTTTCCTTCCCTTTTGTACCCCGGGAGAGGTCTGACAAACACACCCTCACATATGTGTGGGCCAAACAAAAGCACACACTCATCCTCACTCGCATACACACACGCACACACTCCTCTTGATTGGAATGCTGGCATTTGGCTGCTCCTTTGTTGTGAGCTGAATACTGTATTTCTCTCTGCAGTGTAATAAATTCTCAGTCTTCTCCAGGTCTGCAGGGCTGTTAAGAGAACCTAACCAACCACACTGGGGAAAAGGCCAGGTAGAATAATCATGCCTCGGTCAGCAAGTAGGCTACAGCTCTTTCATCCTTCATCCTCAGACCACTACAGTCAGCAGCACTCTCAGTTCAGTCAGCATTCGGACATCTTATGGTTGGTTAAAGTTACCTTATTCAAAACAGCAATCATTCTAGAGGTAGATGGTCAGAGATGAAGGACAGCACATTCACGTGGGAGTTCAGTGCCTGGTTGTCAGGGAGAAGTCGGGGGGCATGGGGGCGGTGGGAGGACAGCAGGGTTAAACTAGTTGAATTTAGCATGTGCATCCAATATATATGCACACTTGGGAGGAGGGAGAACTACTGTTTGGGCTTGATAGAATCAGCTGCTCTGCTGGGACTGGTTACCCAGCATGCCACAGTTAGTAAAGTCGTTCAAATCGGGTCGTTGGTCCCTCATCCCTATGCATCCACAATCAAATCAAACTTTATTTGTCATATGCGCCGAACACAACATTCACCTTACCGTGAAATGCTTACTTTACAAGCCCTTAACCAACAGTGCAGTTCAAGAAAGAGTTAAGAAAATATTTACCTAATAAACTAAAGTCAAAAATGATAAAAAGTAACACAATAAAGTAACAATAGCAAGGCTATATACAAGGGGGTACCAGTACCGAGTCAATGTGCGGGGGTAGAGGTTAGTTGAGGAATTTGTACATGTAGGTAGGGAGGATAATAGATAATAAACAACAAGTAGCAGCAGTGCAAAAACAAAGGGGGGTCAATGTAAACAGTCCGGTGGCCATTTGATTAATTGTTCACTAGTCTTATGGCTTGGGGGTAGAAGCTGTTGAGGAGCCTTTTAGACCTAGACTTGGCGCTCCGGTACCGCTTGCCATGCGGCAGAAAAAACAGTCTATAACTTGGGTGACTGGAGTCTTTGACAATGTTTTTGGCTTTCCTCTGGGCTGTACGCACTACTCTCTGTAGCGCCTTATGGTCAAATGCCGAGCAGTTAGCATACCAGGCGGTGATGCAACCAGTCAAGATGCTCTCGATGGTGCAGTTGTAGAACACTTTGAGGATCTGGGGACACATGCCAAGTCTTTTCAGTCTCCTGAGGGGGAAAAGGTTTTATCGTGCCCTCTTCATGACTGTCTTGGTGTGTTTGGACCATGATAGTTAGTTGGTGATGTGGACACCAAGGAACTTGAAACTCTCGACCCGCTCCACTACAGTCCCATCAATGTTAATGGGGGCCTGTTTTGGCCCGCCTTTTCCTATAGTCCACGATCAGCTCTTTTGTCTTGCTCACATTGAGGGAGAGGTTGTTGTCCTGACACCACACTGCCAGGTCTCTGACCTCCTCCATACAGTCTCATCATTGTTGGTGATCAGGCCTACTACTGTTGTGTCGTCAGCAAACTTAATGATGGTGTTGGAGTCATGTTTGAACAGGGAGTACAGGAGGGGACTAAGCACACACCCCTGAGGGGCCCCAGTGTTGAGGATCAGCGTATTAGACATGTTGTTGCCTAACCTTACCACCTGGGGGCGGCCCGTCAGGAAGTCCAGGATCCAGTTGCGGAGGGAGGTGATTAGTCCCAGGGTCCTTAGCTTAGTGATGAGCTTCATGGGCACTATGGTGTTGAACGCTGAGTTGTAGTCAATGAACAGCATTCTTGCATAGGTGTTCCTTTTGTCCAGGTGGGAAAGGACAGTGTGGAGTGCGATTGAGGTTGCGTCATCTGTGGATCTTTGGAGCAGTATGTGAAGTGGAGTGGGTCTAGGTTATCTGGGAGGATGGTGTTGATGTGAGCCATGACCAGCCTTTCAAAGCACTTCATGGCTACCGACATGAGTGCTACGGGGCAGTAATCATTTAGGCAGGTTATCTTCGCTTTCTTGGGCACAGGGACTATGGTGGTCTGCTTGAAACATGTAGGTATTACAGATTCGGTCAGGGAGAGGTTGAAAATGTCAGTGAAGACACTTGCCAGTTGATCTGCGAATGCTTTGAGTACAGGTCCTTGTAATCCATCTGGCCCTGTGGCTTTGTGAAGGTTAACCTGTTTAAAGGTCTTGCTCACATCGGCTACCTAGAGCTCTATCACACAGTCGTCCAGAACAGCTGGTGCTTTCGTGCATGCTTCAGTGTTGCTTGCCTCGAAGCGAGCATAAAAGGCATTTCGCTCGCTGGTAGGCTCGCATCACTGGGCAACTCGCAGCTGGGTTTCCCTTTGTAGTCCGTAATAGTTTTCAAGCCCTGCCACATCTGACCAGCATCAAAGCCAGTGTAGTAGGATTCAATCTTAATCCTGTATTGACGCTTTGCTTGTTTGATGGTTCGTCTGAGGGAATAGAGGGACTTCTTATAAGCGTCCGGATTAGTGTCCCGCTCCTTGAAAGCGGCAGCTCTAGCCTTTAGGTTGATGCGGATGTTGTCTGTAATCCATGGCTTCTGGTTGGGATATGTACGTACGGTCACTGTGGGGACGACGTCGTTGATGCACTTATTGATGAAGCCGATGACTGAGGTGCTATACTCCTCAATGCCATTTGATGAATCCCGGAACATATTCCAGTCTGTGCTAGCAAAACAGTTCTGTAGCGTAGCATCCGCGTCATCTGACCACTTCCGTATTGAGCGAGTCACTGGTACTTCCTGCTTTAGTTTTTGCTTGTAAGCAGGAATCAGGAAGCTTGAATTATGGTCAGATTCACCAAATTGAGGGCAGGGGAGAGCTTTCTATGCATCTCTGTGTGTGGAGTGAAGGTGGTCTAGAGTTTATTTCCTCTGGTTGCACATGTGACATGCTGGTAGAAATGAGGTAAAACTGATTTAAGTTTGCCTGCATTAAAGTCCCCAGACAATAGGAGCACTGCTTCTGGATGAGTATTTTCTTGTTTGCTTATGGCCTTATACATCTTGTGATTCTGGTCTTAGTGCCTTGGTGTGTGGTGGTAAATAGACGGCTACGAATAATATAGATGAGAAGACTCTTCTTAGATAGTGTGGTCTAAAGCTATATCATAAGGTACTCTACCTCAGGCGAGCAATACCTAGAGACATCTTTATTATTAGACATCGCGCACCAGCTGTTATTGACAAATAGACACACTCCCCCGCCCCTCGTCTTACTAGACGTAGCTTCTCTGTCCTGCCGGTACATGGAAAATCCCTCCAGTTCTATATTATCTGTGTCATCGTTCAGCCACGGCTCTATGAAACAAAAGATATTGCAGTTTCTAATGTCCTGTTGATAGTATAATCTTGATTGTAGGTTATCCATTTTATTTTCCAATGATTGCACGTTGGCAGTGGGAGTTTACTCACTCGCCTATGAATTCTCAGAAGGCAGCCCGAACTCCGCCCCTTTTTTTCTGTTCTGTGTCAAGGTCAGTGGTCATATGTGGGAGGTTAGCTCCAGGGACTAACACAGGGAAGTTCGTTTTACTGCAGGAAAGTTGCCGAGAGCCTGGGACTTTACGTAGTACACATCGCCTCTGAAGCACTACGTGGCAGAAGCATATTAAAGATATGTACGATCTCCACCCCAGCATGCTTCTATTGTATTAGATTTGAGGAATTTCTTGGTGGTTGGACATACTATCACTCTGTACAACACTGGCTCAGTCTGATACTTTTGTTTTGATTTCCCTTATGGATCTTTTTCCTGTATCTGTCACTGTCTTCCTCTCCAGTTTGTGTCCCAGCCAAACTGCCAGCAGCTCCTGGCCACCCTGTGGTACGACGGTTTTCCTGGGTGGCGCAGACACCACTGGGCGGTCAAGCTGGTCACCTGCTTTACCATCGGCCTGCTCTTCCCCATCTTCTCCCTGGTCTACCTGCTGGCCCCTAGGAGTGCCCTGGGCCTCTTCATCAAGAAGCCCTTCATCAAGTTCATCTGCCACACAGCCTCCTACCTGACTTTCCTTTTCCTCCTCCTCCTGGCCTCCCAGCACATCGTGAGAACAGACCTGCACGTCCAGGGCCCGCCACCCACCGTGGTGGAGTGGATGATCCTTCCCTGGGTGCTGGGTGAGCAGAGGGATGGGGTGGGGGGCGAAAAGGTGACTGGGGAGAGCTACCTTTATCGTTAGATACCACTCTAACAGGTTCTAACTTGTAATTGGGTGGATATTGAGAAATTCAATGCTGAATTTTGCTGGAGTTAATCTGTTTCTGATTTGGACTAGTTATACGTTTACACTGTAAAACTATTGTGACAGGTACCATTAATTGCAGTGTGCAATGTCACATGTCTTACTGACGGACACCTGTCTGCACTTCAGGCTTCATCTGGGCTGAGATAAAGGAGATGTGGGATGGCGGCTTCACTGAGTACGTCCATGACTGGTGGAACCTGATGGACTTTGCCATGAACTCTCTCTACTTGGCCACTATCTCACTGAAACTAGTTGCTTACTTCAAGGTACGTGCATTTTTTTCAAGATGAGTTGATGCTATTGTGAGGGTTAAGAAATTCCTGTCTATTTATTCTTGCCAACATACACATTCCAACATAACCGTGGCCTTCTGACATGTAGCTAACAGTACTCTCTCTGCCTCTCTCTTGTCTCCACAACAGAACAGCATCTCTCTCTCTCTCTCTCTCTCTCTCTCTCTCTTTCTGTCTCTCTCTCTCTCTCTCTTTGTCTCTCTCTCTCTCTCTTTGTCTCTCTCTCTCTCCCACTCTCTCTCTCTCTCGTCTCCACAATAGTACAACAGCTCTCTCTCTCTCTGTCTCTCTCGTCTCCACAACAGTACAACAGCTCTCTCTCTCTTGTCTCCACAACAGTACCGCAGCTCTCTCTCTCTCTCTCGTCCCCACAACAGTACAACAGCTCTCTCTCTCTCTCTTGTCTCCACAACAGTACAACAGCTCTCTCTCTCGTCTCCACAACAGAACAGCAGCTCGCTCTCTCTCTCTCTCTCTCCCCCTCTCCCTCTCTCTCTCTCTCTCTCTCTCTCTCTCTCTCTCTCATCTCCACAATAGTACAACAGCTCTCTCTCTCTCTCTTGTCTCCACAACAGTACAACAGCTCTCTCTCTCGTCTCCACAACAGTACAACAGCTCTCTCTCTCTTGTCTCCACAATAGTACAACAGCTCTCTCTCTCGTCTCCACAACAGTACAACAGCTCTCTCTCTCTCGTCTCCACAACAGTACAACAGCTCTCTCTCTCTCGTCTCCACAATAGTACAACAGCTCTCTCTCTCGTCTCCACAACAGTACAACAGCTCTCTCTCTCTCTCCACAACAGTCTCCACAACAGTACAACAGCTCTCTCTCTCTTGTCTCCACAACAGTACAGCAGCTCTCTCTCTATTGTCTCCACAACAGTACAACAGCTCTCTCTCTCTCTCTCTCTCTCTCTCTCTCTCTCTCTCTCTCTCTCTCTCTCTCTCTCGTCTCACAACAGTACAACAGCTCTCTCTCTCTCTCTCTCTCTCTCTCTCTCTCTCTCTCGTCTCCACAACAGTACAACAGCTCTCTCTCTCTCTCTCTCTCTCTCTCTCTCTCTCTCTCTCTCTCTCGCTCTCTCTCTCTTGTCTCCACAATAGTACAACAGCTCTCTCTCTCTCTCTCTCTCGTCTCCACAACAGTACAACAGCTCGCTCTCTCTTGTCTCCACAACTGTACAACAGCTCTCTCTCTCTCTCTCTCTCTCTCGCTCTCTTGTCTCCACAACAGTACAACAGCTCTCTCTCTCTCTCTCTCTCTCTCTCTCTCGTCTCTCACAACAGTACAACAGCTCTCTCTCTCTCTCTCTCTTGTCTCCATAACAGTAACACAACTCTCGCTCTCTCTCTCTTGTCTCCACAATAGTACAACAGCTCTCTCTCTCTCTCTCTCTCGTCTCCACAACAGTACAACAGCTCGCTCTCTCTTGTCTCCACAACTGTACAACAGCTCTCTCTCTCTCTCTCTCTCTCTCTCTCTCTCGCTCTCTTGTCTCCATAACAGTACAACAGCTCTCTCTCTCTCTCTCTCTCTCTCTCTCTCTTGTCCCCACAACAGTACAACAGCTCTCTCTCTCTCTCTCTCTCTTGTCTCCACAACAGTACAACAGCTCTCTATCTCTCTCTCTCTCTTGTCTCCACAACAGTACAACAGCTCTCTATCTCTCTCTCTCTCTTGTCTCCACAACAGTACAACAGCTCTCTCTCTCTCTCTTGTCTCCACAACAGTACAACAGCTCTCGGCCGCGGGAGGAGTGGGAGATGTGGCACCCAACGCTGATAGCCGAGGCCCTGTTTGCTATCGCCAACATCTTCAGCTCCCTGCGCCTCATCTCCCTGTTCACAGCCAACTCCCACCTGGGACCTCTGCAGATCTCCCTGGGACGCATGTTGCTGGACATCCTCAAGTTCCTCTTCATCTACTGCCTGGTGCTGCTGGCCTTCGCCAACGGGCTCAACCAGCTGTACTTCTACTACGAGACCAAGGCCTCGGACGAGCCCAACAACTGCAAGGGCATCCGCTGTGAGAAGCAGAACAACGCCTTTTCTACGTGAGTCATCTCATCTGAGACCCTTTGTCCTGGGGAAATGAGAACGGAGAAAGACAGATACTGTGTAATGACAAAAGGAGGGGTTTGGATAAACAGAAAGAAGGGTGTATAGAGGGATGGACGGGACCAGTACATTCTGAGACAAGGGAGGGAGTGAAGAAGTAGAAGGCAGGGTAAAGTAAGGAGGGTAGAGGGAGGAGGGTAGAGGAAGGAGTGTAGAGGAAGGAGCTTGAAATAAATTGAGAGAGGAGGAGAATATGAAGAGATGTAAATAGACAGAAGTGTTTGGGAAGAGGAGCAGGAGGAGGGTGGCAGGTACAAAACAGGGACTTATACTCCAATACCTATTACAATAGAAAAGCCCTTTTGATTTGTCCCGATGTTTCACAGAGAAACTAACAGCATACACATAATCCTCTCCCTCTCCCGTAATGAATAAAATATACTGCAGTGTACTAAATCTCATTTTCTTCCTCCAGCCCCTGAGTCATTCTGGAGAATGAGCCGTTTGTGTCTCTCGCCTCCATCTGTTTTGGGAGGTTTAAAGGTTCATTGAGTTACTGTAATGCAAAATATCAGTTTAGGATTCAAAAGCTTCTGCTGTCTGGCTTTCTAATCCTTGCTCTTGGTTGGCAACGCTGCATTTGCAGCTTACAGGACTATGGTAATCGTTTCTGGCTCATCAAAGTCCAAATAAAGGGTTTTGTAGAAAAACACAAAACTCAAAGAAAGTCTGTCTCTGTATGGTGTTCTTCCCCAGGCTGTTTGAGACGCTGCAGTCCCTGTTCTGGTCCATATTCGGCCTGCTCAACCTGTACGTGACCAATGTGAAGGCACGCCATGAGTTCACAGAGTTTGTGGGAGCCACCATGTTCGGTACCTACAACGTTATCTCCCTGGTGGTGCTGCTCAACATGCTCATCGCCATGATGAATAATTCCTATCAGCTCATCGCTGTGAGTCAGACACACACACACACACACACAGACATACACACACACACACACACACACACACACACGTCTGCTAGCTCCTTTATTATGGGAACTCACATCCCACTGGTTATACTCTGGTTGAAACAGCGTTGTTTACACGTCATCCCAATTAAATTATGTTGAACCAATGTGGAATAGACATTGAATTGACGTCCACGCCCAGTGGGGTGGCCATCTTTTTTTTGTGGAGTTCTTGCTGGTGCTTATGGGTAAAGACTTTGGTATGCAAAAAAAAAACAATAATGATCAGTGCTTCTGCTGCATGCTGAGAGTGTCTTGCAGTTGATCTCCAAGAAGTTATGCAAAGCGTCTCTCACTCTCTGCAGGAATAACAACCGGATGAGTAATTGTCATAAAATATATTGTAGATCATGAAGGTTTTATTGAAGGTGAGTTTTCACCTCAGAGAGTCTGTATTTTTCTGGTGCTGCATCACACAGAGACATTATTATTATCCTTTATTTTCCTCCATGTAACCTTTCTGCCAGAGCTTTATGTAAGATGAGGAGAGAGGCCTTCCGCCCATGTATCACTCTCCCTGGGAGCTGTGGGAAAAAACCTAAGTACACCACACACGCACCACGCACACACACACGCACGCACACACACACACACACACGCGCACGCACGCACGAATGCACACACACACACCACGCACGCACACACACACACACACACACCACGCACACACACACACACACGCACGCACGCACGCACACACACACACACCACGCACACACGCACGCACACACACGCACGCACGAACGCACACACACCACGCACGCACGCACACACACACACACACACACACCACGCAAGCACGCACACACACACACACCACGCACACACGCACACACACACACCACGCACGCACACACACGCACGAACGCACACACACACCACGCACGCACGCACACACACACACCACACACACACCACGCAAGCACGCACACACACACACCACGCACGCACACACACACACACACACACGCACGCACGCACGAACGCACACACACCACGCACACACACACACACACACTTTGATCAACCAACCAAACCCTCACCCCTCCACTCAGACAACAGCTCATTGCCTGAGGCAGATCTATGGAAGGGGAGACAGGATGTAACTACAGGATGAGGAAACAAGTATTTTAGCCCTGCTATTAAGTGGGTTGTCATCACTCTGTGATAATAATGGTGACTGAATAGGATTTAAGAGTTTCAATTCTACTAGTGAATCCTCAACCTCCTTTAATATCTAAATGCCTTTGCACAGGACCATGCGGACATTGAATGGAAGTTTGCCCGCACCAAGCTGTGGATGAGTTATTTCGACGAGGGAGGAACTCTCCCGCCGCCCTTCAACATTGTCCCCAGCCCCAAGTCAGTGTGGTACCTGTGTGTGTGGATGTACAACCGCCTGTGTGGAGGGGACCAGCCCAGCCCTGACGAACTGAGGAAACACGAGAACCTAAAGGAGTTCACGGTAAAACATTTACAAACCTGTCAACATAGTAAACACGTTCATGACATTTCACCAGGCAGTTTCCTTTGGCTGTGTCATATCAGAGAAGGATGTTCATGTTCACTCTCTTTCATGTGATTGGTTTAGTACTCATCATTGTCCTGTTCTTCTATTTCCATATAACATCCAAACAGGATCCTTGCCTGTAAATGTCATGGAGAGCTTTAGAATAGCGTTGGGGCTATCAGTGTTTGGCCCAGCTGGGATGTTACTGACTAAGGGCTGTATATCCTGGTTGTCCAGCTTCCAGCTGAAGTGAGCAGGCACATGTTGCCAAGCAACCCTGCCTCATGCTCCCAATTCCCTGGACGTTTCCCATTCAGCTGAACTTCTCTCCTCTGCTAGCAGCAATTGCCTGTTCTACTGTTCTCATAGTCTACTGTTCTACTGCTCTACTCCACACTCCTGCTAAAACACAGGCACATTGCCTTCAACCAATCAAACACAACAGACACAAACTCAGCCACGCTCAAGGTCCTTAACGATATCATAAACGCCATCGATAAGAGTCATTACTGTGCAGCTGTATTCATCGACCTGGCCAAGTCTTTCGACTCTGTCAATCACCACATTCTTATCAGCAGACTCAACAGCCTTGGTTTCTCAAATGACTGCCTCGCCTGGTTCAACAACTACTTCTCTGATAGAGCTCAGTGTGTCAAATTGGAGGGCCTGTTGTCCGGACCTCTGGCAGTCTCTATGGGGGTGCCACAGGGTTTAATTCTCAGGCCGACTCTCTTCCCTGTAAACATCAATGGTGTCGCTCTTGCTGCTGGTGATTCTCTGATCCACCTCTATGCAGACGACATCATTCTGTATACTTCTGGCCCTTCTTTGGACACTGTGTTAACTAACCTCCAGACGAGCTTCAATGCCATACAACTCTCCTTCCGTGGCCTCCAACTGCTCTTAAACGCAAATAAAACTAAATGCATGCTATTCAACCGATCATTGCCCGCACCTGCCCGCCCATCCAGCATCACTACTCTGGACGGCTCTGACTTAGAATACGTGGATAACTACAAATACCTAGGTGTCTGGATAGACTGTAAACTCTCCTTCCAGACTCACATTAAGCATCTCCAATCCAAAATTAAATCTAGAATCGGCTTCCTATTTCGCAACAAAGCTTCCTTCACTCATGCTGCCAAACATACCCTCGTAAAACTGACCATCCTACGTGATGTCATCTACAGTGCCTTGCGAAAGTATTCGGCCCCCTTGAACTTTGCGACCTTTTGCCACATTTCAGGCTTCAAACATTAAGATATAAAACTGTATTTTTTTGTGAAGAATCAACAACAAGTGGGACACAATCATGAAGTGGAACGACATTTATTGGATATTTCAAACTTTTTTAACAAATCAAAAACTGAAAAATTGGGCGTGCAAAATTATTCAGCCCCTTTACTTTCAGTGCAGCAAACTCTCTCCAGAAGTTCAGTGAGGATCTCTGAATGATCCAATGTTGACCTAAATGACTAATGATGATAAATACACCATCCACCTGTGTGTAATCAAGTCTCCGTATAAATGCACCTGCACTGTGATAGTCTCAGAGGTCCGTTAAAAACGCAGAGAGCATCATGAAGAACAAGGAACACACCAGGCAGGTCCGAGATACTGTTGTGAAGAAGTTTAAAGCCGGATTTGGATACAAAAAGATTTCCCAAGCTTTAAACATCCCAAGGAGCACTGTGCAAGCGATAATATTGAAATGGAAGGAGTATCAGACCACTGCAAATCTACCAAGACCTGGCCGTCCCTCTAAACTTTCAGCTCATACAAGGAGAAGACTGATCAGAGATGCAGCCAAGAGGCCCAAGATCACTGTGGATGAACTGCAGAGATCTACAGCTGAGGTGGGAGACTCTGTCCATAGGACAACAATCAGTCGTATATTGCACAAATCTGGCCTTTATGGAAGAGTGGCAAGAAGAAAGCCATTTCTTAAAGATATCCATAAAAAGTGTTGTTTAAAGTTTGCCACAAGCCACCTGGGAGACACACCAAACATGTGGAAGAAGGTGCTCTGGTCAGATGAAACCAAAATTGAACTTTTTGGCAACAATGCAAAATGTTATGTTTGGCGTAAAAAGCAACACAGCTCATCACCCTGAACCCACCATCCCCACTGTCAAACATGGTGGTGGCAGCATCATGGTTTGGGCCTGCTTTTCTTCAGCAGGGACAGGGAAGATGGTTAAAATTGATGGGAAGATGGATGGAGCCAAATACAGGACCATTCTGGAAGAAAACCTGATGGAGTCTGCAAAAGACCTGAGACTGGGACGGAGATTTGTCTTCCAACAAGACAATGATCCAAAACATAAAGCAAAATCTACAATGGAATGGTTCAAAAATAAACATATCCAGGTGTTAGAATGGCCAAGTCAAAGTCCAGACCTGAATCCAATCGAGAATCTGTGGAAAGAACTGAAAACTGCTGTTCACAAATGCTCTCCATCCAACCTCACTGAGCTCGAGCTGTTTTGCAAGGAGGAATGGGAAAAAATTTCAGTCTCTCGATGTGCAAAACTGATAGAGACATACCCCAAGCGACTTACAGCTGTAATCGCAGCAAAAGGTGGCGCTACAAAGTATTAACTTAAGGGGGCTGAATAATTTTGCACGCCCAATTTTTCAGGTTTTGATTTGTTAAAAAAGTTTGAAATATCCAATAAATGTCGTTCCACTTCCTGATTGTGTCCCACTTGTTGTTGATTCTTCACAAAAAAATACAGTTTTATATCTTTATGTTTGAAGCCTGAAATGTGGCAAAAGGTCGCAAAGTTCAAGGGGGCCGAATACTTTCGCAAGTACTGTATAAAATAGCCTCCAACACACACTACTCACCACTGCGACCTATACGCTCTCGTTGGCTGGCCCTCGCTTCATACTCGTCGCCAAACCCACTGGCTACAGGTTATCTACACGTCTCTGCTAGGTAAAGCCCTGCCTTATCTCAGCTCGCTGGTCACCATAGCAGTACCCACTCGTAGCACGCGCTCCAGCAGGTATATCTCACTGGTCACCCCCAAAGCCAATTCCTCCTTTGGTCGGCTTTCCTTCCAGTTCTCTGCTGCCACTGACTGGAACGAACTGCAAAAATCACTGAAGCTGGAGATTCCCATCTCCCTCACTAGCTTTAAGAACAAGCTGTCAGAGCAGCTCACAGATCACTGCACCTGTTCATAGCCCATCTGTATACAGCCCATCTATCTACATCATCCCCATACTGTATTTATTTATTTTGCTCCTTTTGCACCACAGTATCTCTATTTGCACATCCATCTTTTGCACATCTACCATTCCAGTGTATAATTGCCATATTGTAATTACTTCGCCACCATGGCCTATTTATTGCCTTAACTCCCTTATCTTACCTCATTTGCATTCACTGTATATAGACTTTTTGTTTTATTTTGTTCTACTGTATTATTGACTATCTTTTTTTCATTCCATGTGTAACTCTGTGTTGTTGTATGTGTTGAATTGCTATGCTTTATCTTGGCCAGGTCGCAGTTGCAAATGAGAACTTGTTCTCAACTAGCCTCCCTGGTTAAATAAAGGTGAAAAAGTGAATAAAAAAAGACACATGTATAGGGATATAAGATAATAAGGCATATGCACCCTTTAGATCAGCAGTATGGTTGAAGAGGAGAAAATATAGCGGAAGAAAAGACAGACATGATCCTTGTATGGATGCATCTAACAGGACAGAGGAGGAGGAGCCATGAAATACATGTAAAACTGTGGTGGTCATTTAATTCATTTACTTCTAATTGTTCATGTCTTTTTCATTGCTCTAAAATATATAAATTGTGCAATTTGAGCCCACTCCATATTAATGCAAACCTTTCCTACTGCTGATTATGAAGGCAATGCACAGAGCGTTTTGAAAGTATTCATACCCTTGGACTTTTTCCACATTTTGTTACGTTACAGGCTAATTCTAAAATGGATGAAATTAGCTTTTAGTTTTAGTTCAGGTGCATTCTGTTTCCATTGATCAACCTTGAGATGTTTCTGCAACTTGATTAGAGTCCACCTGTGGTAAATTCAATTGATTGGACATGATTTAGAAAGGCACACACCTGTCTATATAAGGTCCCACAGTTGACAGTGCATGTCAGAGTAAAAACCAAGACATGAGGTCGAAGGAATTGTCCGTAGAGCTTTGAGACAGGATTGTGTCGAGGCACAGATCTGGGGAAGGGTACCAAAAAAATGTCTGCAGCATTGAAGTTCCCCAAGGACACAGTGGCCTCCATCATTCTTAAATAGAAGAAGTTTGGAACCACTAAGACTCTTCCTAGAGCTGGCCGCCCGGCCAAACTGAGCAATCGGGGGAGAAGGGCCTTGGTCAG
The DNA here is from genome assembly GCF_018296145.1 of Oncorhynchus tshawytscha. NCBI lineage: Eukaryota > Metazoa > Chordata > Actinopteri > Salmoniformes > Salmonidae > Oncorhynchus > Oncorhynchus tshawytscha. The sequence goes on along the minus strand of NC_056461.1, from coordinate 30,723,222 downwards.
GGAGGTGACCAAGAACCCAATGGTCACTCTGACAGAGCTCCAGAGTTCCTCTGTGGAGATGGGAGAACCTTCCAGAAGGACAACCATGTCTGCAGCACTCCACCAATCAGGCCTTTATGGAAGCCACTTTATGGAAGCCACATGTATCAAGGCACAAGGCGAGACCCACATGCAGACACAGGAGGCAGGTGGTTAGACTCTTACAATGTTTAATAATCCAAAGGGGTAGACAAGAGAATGGTCGTGGACAGGCAAAAGGTCAAAATCAGATCAGAGTCCAGGAGGTACAGAGTGGCAGACAAGCTCGTGGTCAAGGCAGGCAGAATGGTCAGGCAGGCAGGTAGAGAGTCCAGAAACAGGCAAGGGTCAAAACCGGTAGGACTAGAAAAAGGAGAATAGCCAAAGGAGTATTGGAAAAACACGCGGGTTGACTTGACTAACCAAACAAGATGAACTGGCACAGAGAGACAGGAAACACAGGGATAAATACACTGGGAAAAATAAGCAACACCTGGAGGGGGTGGAGACAATCACAAGGACAGGTGAAACAGATCAGGGCGTGACAACATGACAGCACGTTTGTAGTTTGCCAAAAGGCACCTAAAGACTCTCAGACCATGAGGAACAAGATTCTCTGGTCTGATGAAACCAAGATTGAACTCTTTGGCCTGAATGCCAAGTGTCACGTCTGGAGGAAACCTGGCACCATCCCTACTGTGAAGCATGGTGGTGGCCGCATCATGCTGTTGGGATGTTTTTCAGCGGCAGGGACTGGGAGACTAGTCAGGATCGAGGGAAGGATGAACGGAGCAATGTACAGAGAGATCCTTGACGAAACCTGCTCCAGAGTGGTCAGGACCTCAGACTGGGGCAAAGGATCACCTTCCAACAGGACAACAACCCTAAGCACATAGCCAAGACAACGCAGGAGTGACTTTGAGACAAGTCTCTGAATGTCCTTGAGTGGCCCTGCCAGAGCCCGGACTTGAATCCGATCGAACATCTCTGGAGAGACTTGAAAATAGCTGTGCAGCGACGCTCCCCATCCAACCTGACAGAGCTTGAGAGGATCTGCAGAGAAGAATGGGAGAAGCCCCCAAATACAGATGTGCCAAGCTTGTAGCGTCATACCAAAGAGGACTCAAAGCTGTAATCACGGTCAAATGTGCTTCAACAAAGTATTGAGTAAAGGGTCTGAATACTTATGTAAATGTGATATTTGTTTTTTATTTTAAATACATTTGCAGTAATGTCTAAAAACCTGTTTTTGCTTTGTCGTTATGGGGTATTGTGTGTCGATTGATGAGGGGGAAAACACTAATAATCCATTTTAGAATAAGCCTGTAATGTAACAAAATGTGGAAAAAGTCAAGGGGTCTGAATACTTTCCTAATGCTCTGTATGTATATAAATTCCTTAGGTCTTTAAACACGGTTCAGAACATGTTTATTTAAGTCACTCTCCCAGTACAACTGTAAAATGCAGAGACCTGTAAAGTGATACTGATATAGCTGTGCTGTTGATAGAAATTCTGCATAACAACAAGTCATCAAGTCATTCGATTCTTCTGCTTTTCATGTGGTTCTAGGAGCGTCATGCTGACAACCTGATTCAGAACCAGCACTATCAGGTAACCGTCTGCTATCATAACAACCACGGACAAGAGCTTTTACACCTGCATTGCTTGCTGTTTGGGTTTTAGGCTGGGTTTCTGTACAGCACTTTGAGACATCAGCTGATGTAAGAAGGGCTTTATAAATACATTTGATTTGATTTGTTTACACATCTCTCACAAACACCTCTTATTGAGCCAGATCCCTGACATTAATATACTGTACCAAACATTTGTGCTGCACATGTTTATTAGAATATATTACACTGTTGACCATGCAGCAGAGTGGGATACATTATATATTATACTGTTGACCATGCAGCAGAGTGGGATACATTATATATTATACTGTTGACCATGCAGCAGAGTGGGAGACATTATATATTACACTGTTGACCATGCAGCAGAGTGGGATTTATATATTACACTGTTGACCATGCAGCAGAGTGGGAGTTGACCATGCAGCAGAGTGGGAGACATTATATATTACACTGTTGACCATATATTATATATTATACTGTTGCATGCAGTGGGAGACATTATATATTATACTGTTGACCATGCAGCAGAGTGGGAGACATTATATATTATACTGTTGACCATGCAGCAGAGTGGGAGACATTATATATTATACTGTTGACCATGCAGCAGAGTGGGATACATTATATATTATACTGTTGACCATGCAGCAGAGTGGGATGGGAGACATACATATATATTATACTGTTGACCATGCAGCAGAGTGGGAGACATTATATATTATACTGTTGACCATGCAGCAGAGTGGGAGACATTATATATTATACTGTTGACCATGCAGCAGAGTGGGAGACATTATATATTATACTGTTGACCATGCAGCAGAGTGGGAGAGACATTATATATTATACTGTTGACCATGCAGCAGAGTGGGAGAGACATTATATATTATACTGTTGACCATGCAGCAGAGTGGGAGACATTATATATTATACTGTTGACCATGCAGCAGAGTGGGAGACATTATATATTATACTGTTGACCATGCAGCAGAGTGGGAGACATTATATATTATACTGTTGACCATGCAGCAGAGTGGGAGACATTATGCAGCAGATATTACACTGTTGACCATGCAGCAGAGTGGGAGACATTATATATTACACTGTTGACCATGCAGCAGAGTGGGAGACATTATATATTACACTGTTGACCATGCAGCAGAGTGGGAGACATTATATATTACACTGTTGACCATGCAGCAGAGTGGGAGACATTATATATTACACTGTTGACCATGCAGCAGAGTGGGAGACATTATATATTATACTGTTGACCATGCAGCAGAGTGGGAGACATTATATATTATACTGTTGACCATGCAGCAGAGTAGGAGACATTATATATTATACTGTTGACCATGCAGCAGAGTAGGAGACATTATATATTATACTGTTGACCATGCAGCAGAGTAGGGAGACATTATATATTATACTGTTGACCATGCAGCAGAGTGGGAGACATTATATATTATACTGTTGACCATGCATGCAGAGTAGGGAGACATTATATATTACACTGTTGACCATGCAGCAGAGTGGGAGACATTATATATTATGCAGCAGAGTGGGAGACATTATATATTATACTGTTGACCATGCAGCAGAGTAGGAGACATTATATATTACACTGTTGACCATGCAGCAGAGTGGGAGACATTATATATTACACTGTTGACCATGCAGCAGAGTGGGAGACATTATATATTATACTGTTGACCATGCAGCAGAGTGGGATACATTATATATTACACTGTTGACCATGCAGCAGAGTGGGAGACATTATATATTATACTGTTGACCATGCAGCAGAGTGGGAGACATTATATATTATACTGTTGACCATGCAGCAGAGTAGGAGACATTATATATTACACTGTTGACCATGCAGCAGAGTGGGAGACATTATATATTATACTGTTGACCATGCAGCAGAGTAGGAGACATTATATATTACACTGTTGACCATGCAGCAGAGTGGGAGACATTATATATTACACTGTTGACCATGCAGCAGAGTGGGAGACATTATATATTATACTGTTGACCATGCAGCAGAGTGGGATACATTATATATTACACTGTTGACCATGCAGCAGAGTGGGAGACATTATATATTATACTGTTGACCATGCAGCAGAGTGGGAGACATTATATATTACACTGTTGACCATGCAGCAGAGTGGGAGACATTATATATTACACTGTTGACCATGCAGCAGAGTGGGATACATTATATATTATACTGTTGACCATGCAGCAGAGTGGGATACATTATATATTACACTGTTGACCATGCAGCAGAGTGGGAGACATTATATATTATACTGTTGACCATGCAGCAGAGTGGGATACATTATATATTACACTGTTGACCATGCAGCAGAGTGGGATACATTATATATTACACTGTTGACCATGCAGCAGAGTGGGAGACATTATATATTATACTGTTGACCATGCAGCAGAGTGGGATACATTATATATTACACTGTTGACCATGCAGCAGAGTGGGAGACATTATATATTACACTGTTGACCATGCAGCAGAGTGGGAGACATTATATATTACACTGTTGACCATGCAGCAGAGTGGGAGACATTATATATTACACTGTTGACCATGCAGCAGAGTGGGAGACATTATATATTATACTGTTGACCATGCAGCAGAGTGGGAGACATTATATATTACACTGTTGACCATGCAGCAGAGTGGGAGACATTATATATTATACTGTTGACCATGCAGCAGAGTGGGATACATTATATATTATACTGTTGACCATGCAGCAGAGTGGGATACATTATATATTACACTGTTGACCATGCAGCAGAGTGGGAGACATTATATATTATACTGTTGACCATGCAGCAGAGTGGGAGACATTATATATTATACTGTTGACCATGCAGCAGAGTGGGAGACATTATATATTACACTGTTGACCATGCAGCAGAGTGGGAGACATTATATATTACACTGTTGACCATGCAGCAGAGTGGGATACATTATATATTACACTGTTGACCATGCAGCAGAGTGGGAGACATTATATATTACACTGTTGACCATGCAGCAGAGTGGGATACATTATATATTACACTGTTGACCATGCAGCAGAGTGGGAGACATTATATATTACACTGTTGACCATGCAGCAGAGTGGGAGACATTATACAGTGGGGCAAAAAAGTATTTAGTCAGCCACCAATTTATTTTTTATTTTACCTTTATTTAACTAGGCAAGTCAGTTAAGAACAAATTCTTATTTTCAATGACGGCCTAGGAACAGTAGGTTAACTGCCTGTTCAGGGGCAGAACGACAGATTTGTACCTTGTCAGCTCAGGGATTTGAACTTGCAACCTTTCGGTTACTTGTCCAACACTCTAACCACTAGGCTACCCTGCCGCCCCATATATGACACTGTTGATCATGTAGCAGAATAGGATAGAATATATGACACTGTTGACCATGTAGCAGAATAGGATAGAATATATGACACTGTTGACCATGTAGCAGAATGGGATAGAATATATGACACTGTTGACCATGCAGCAGAATGGGATAGAATATATGACACTGTTGACCATGCAGCAGAATGGGATACATTATATATTACACTGTTGACCATGCAGCAGAATGGGATAGATTATATATGACACTGTTGACCATGTAGCAGAATGGGATAGAATATATGACACTGTTGACCATGCAGCAGAATGGGATAGAATATATGACACTGTTGACCATGTAGCAGAATGGGATAGAATATATGACACTGTTGACCATGCAGCAGAATGGGATACATTATATATTACACTGTTGACCATGCAGCAGAGTGGGATGGGATTTAGAATATATGACACTGTTGACCATGCAGCAGAATGGGATAGAATATATGACACTGTTGACCATGTAGCAGAATGGGATAGAATATATGACACTGTTGACCATGTAGCAGAATGGGATAGAATATATGACACTGTTGACCATGTAGCAGAATGGGATAGAATATATGACACTGTTGACCATGTAGCAGAATGGGATAGAATATATGACACTGTTGATCATGTAGCAGAATAGGATAGAATATATGACACTGTTGACCATGTAGCAGAATGGGATAGAATATATGACACTGTTGACCATGTAGCAGAATGGGATAGAATATATGACACTGTTGACCATGTAGCAGAATGGGATAGAATATATGACACTGTTGACCATGCAGCAGAGTAGGACAGAATATTTGACACGGTTGACCGTGCAGCAGGGTAGGACAGAATATATTATCCCCCCCTGCACTTATCAGTCCGTCCTCGCCTCAGTAATTGCAATTAGCCCCACCTTTGGCGTCCCTCCTCCCCTTCCCTTCCCTTCCCTTCCCCCAGCAAGGCCCTGTGCTGCTGGGGCTCCCCTGCTGCCTTCTAACACCAAGCAGACTAAACCAGACTTAAATGCTTTGACTGGAGGCTGCGCTGTCCAATGAACGCGCTTTATCAAGGAATACAGCTGCCGCTCCAAATGAATGAGATTGGGCAATAAGGCAGAGCCTATCAGAGAAAGGGGTGCTCTGAGGCAGCCTTTTGTGCATGTGTTGAGTTGAGGGTTATGTGTGTTTCTTACCCTTCCATAGTGTAGATTGTTAGATTAAATATACAAGCACCTCCACAAAAAAATGTAATGGATTTGTTTATTTGCAAAATAATCCATCTGTAAAAGAGTCCGGTTTGATTGGTAATTTGTCTCCTGAACATGCAAATGAATGCAAAGTTATGCCCGTCCAGATTTTCACCTCAAGCTAATAACAATGTCTGAATATGCCTAAACAGTGTTTCCTTGTTAAACCCAGAATGCAAATGTATGCATGTAAGGAAGGAAGAGCCCCTTTACCCTCATCTCTTGTCCTCCTTAGGGACAAGTCTAGAAAAATAGCCTACAAGATGCTAATTTGTTAAATATGCCCATAACTTCATCATATAATGTAGTAGTAGGGTATGTAATGTGACTGTCTCTATTTATTTTTAACTAGGCAAGTCAGAACAAATTCTTATTTTCAATGATGGCCAGTGGGTTAACTGGTCTAGGAACAGTGGGTTACCAGTGGGTTAACTGGTCTAGGAACAGTGGGTTAACTGGTCTAGGAACAGTGGGTTAACAGTGGGTTAACAGTGGGTTAACAGTGGGTTAACAGTGGGTTAACAGTGGGTTAACAGTGGGTTAACAGTGGGTTAACAGTGGGTTAACAGTGGGTTAACAGTGGGTTAACAGTGGGTTAACAGTGTTAACTGCGTGTTCAGGGGTACCTTGTCAGCTCGGGGGTTTGAACTTGCAACCTTCCGGTTACTAGTCCAACACTCTAACCACTAGGCTACCCTGCCGCCCCTATGTGCAGGAGGTGATCAGGAACCTGGTAAAGAGGCATGTAGCAGCCATGATCCGCAGTGCTAAGACAGACGAGGGACTGACTGAGGAGAATTTTAAGGTGGGTTTCTCAGAAGTTTCCTATTTAAACATTCATCCACAAAATGTGCCTTTATACCATAGTCATAGAACAATATCTAACCTCATTGTGGATCTCTATATCCTCTCTATCCCCATCTTAACTGTTCTGTCCATCCTCTCTATCCCCCTCTTAACTGATCTGTCCATCCTCTATATCCCCCTCTTAACTGATCTGTAGGAGCTGAAGCAGGACATCTCCAGTTTCCGCTATGAGGTGTTGGATCTGCTGGGGAACAGGAAGCCCCCGCGGAGAACCTATTCATCCAGCAGTGAGGCCACTCAGCAGGACGAGGCCAACAATGAGGGGGAGGGAGGGGCCGGACAGGGTCAGTCTAGGCACCAAGGGGCCAAGGGGGTGTCCTTCAGCATGTCAACCGCTGAGAGGAAGAGCAAGGACTCTGGGTTCAGTGTCTCTGCCCTCTTTAAGTCCATGTCAGGGGTGGAGGGGCCAGTGGACAACAAACCAAAGTGCAACGGGCTGCGGTTCTCCTCCTCCTCCCCTTCATTTGCTGTGTTCAGCCGCACTGGCGGCCAGCTGCAGCGCTTCTCCAAGTCCAAGAGAGACTCCATCAGGCGGCTGGGTCTGCTCTTCTCCCGCATGAACGGACACGTCCCAGAGCACAGGGCCCCTCCTCCCTGCATGCACCAGCCCACCTACAGCATCTCAGATGGCCTACTTCATCAGCCCACAACCTGGCCGGACGTCCATATCGCCCCCGATCCCCAGGTTACATGCAGCCAGTTTCACCTGGACCGGCTGGGGGTGAACCTGAAAGAGCTACCCCAGGCCCAAGCCCCTACCCAGGCCCCACCCCAGGGTTCACCCCAGCAGGCTAACGGGAGTGACAGCCTGCTCCTACGGCCCCCGAGCCTCTCTCTGCCGCCCCCGGGTCACTCCCTACCGCCCCCGGGCCTCTCCCTGCCATCCCTGCACTGTGCTTCTGGCATCAGGGACTCCAGCATCAGGGCCTCCAGCTCCCAGGCTGTCCTCCTGGGCTCTAGTGAGGACATGTATGAGTCCTGGATAGGACCATGTGATGAGCTGGACTCTTCAGAGTGGTGGGCTGAGCAGGACTCCATCACCACACAGCTTTAGAGACACCCGCCACCCACAGAATAATGTAGGACAGCAAACTACAATAGGTTCAGGTCACACTGCTGAGGACAGAGAAAAAAAGTGTCTGACACAAGTATTCAAAACCCAGGACTAATTTTCTCAAAGATATCATAGGAAGATTCTAAACATATAATAAAAAATAAAAAAAGTGTTATTTATTGCAATATAACTACGTTTGCATACTGCCACCTACCTGTGATGCTTAGATCTTTGTTTGCGGATTGTAAGTTCACTATCCTCTCTCAACACGTGTTCTCATACAGTTTCGGCCCAGTTAATTCTATTTACCTTTCAACTTATCACTGAGATAAGGGGGTCATATACACAGGTCAGCTATTACCATTGTCCAAACTTCTACTCTCTTACAAATATGTTTAATCTCTTGTTGCAAGTTTTTCTGTTGTCTTTTACCAGACTGTTTTGCCAGGTAGTGTGCCACATACAAATGCCACATGTCCTCTATACAGTAGTGTGTTCCTAAACATGGATGGTTAATATCATGGTGGAATATGTTTATTTCAGGTTACATATTTTCAACTTGTTTTTGGACAATTAACTAAGAATACTGTCCTCTGTTTTTCCATGAAAGTTTTCTTTTTCTAGTTTCTTGGAAATAAGCCACTACCCATTTTTGGCTATTGAGACAGGAAATGCATGATATTAGTAGGGGTAGGTTTATTTATCCCTCGTTTTAATGTGTTTATTTATAGTCTCATTTACTTTGGACAAGATGGTTATGAATTATAATACTCAAGATCAATTTGGCAGAGGACCCCTACGCAAACAATGTTTCATAGTTGTTGAAAACAAGCTTGTATACCAATACACATTTTTTATTTGATCATTAGATTAAGCGTTATCTATTCAAATATATTAAACCATATTTGACTGATTCTTCAGAAAACTAGGATTCCAAGACTGGGATATGAGATATTGAGATATGAGATATGATAGGCTGTATAGTGGTCAAATAAAACTGGACTGAACTGTCCAAAATGTTGAAATAGCTATACTTTGGGCTATTAGTGACAACTCAATGCATTCGCTAGTTGCAGTATTCAGGACTCACCTTAGATAATGTGCCATCCCATCAATTCAAAATGAACAGTTTAGTAATTGCATTTGATCTTTTGACCAATCAGATCAGCTATTTTGCCCATAATTGGGAATGATCAGAATTTGGCTGCCTGTGTAAACACAGCCAAGCTCAGTGAACAAAACTGCCTGAGTACCAGTGAGCTAGCACTCTTCATGGTGCTGATTATGACAGGAAGGGTAGCAGCAACATCGGTCGTGTGCTGTCCAGGGTCCTGGCCCTCAGATACCATCATCGTACCAAATGACTTCTCTAAAGCAGGGCTCTCCAACCCTGTTTATGGCGCACCTGATTCTAATAAGAAGCTGGTAGATAAGCTTAACCAGGTTAGTTCAAAGATTCTTGAAAGTTGGGGACAATCCTTGTCCAGCAGGGAAACTTTATTTTATATAGGTGAATTTGATAAAGGAATTTTTTGTTGTTGTAATTTGTAAAAATATTTTTAGTATAGTTAATTTCCCTGTCAGGCTCTGTGCCAGGAAATGCCGCAGTCCTATAGGATCAAAATGTCTAACTCCCCCCAAAAGTGTTGAAAATGTTGTTTCTTGCAATAGCCCTCTGATTAAGGAATATTTTTCTCAAAACTGTGACTCCTAAAAAACTCAAAATGAATCAGAAATGAGCAGGGTTAGCTATACCATCTCCTGATTACAGGTATTGCAACAAGACAAGGTAACCCATACAAATTAAATGGAAGTATGGAGGTAGTTGCCATTTATGAAAGTGTTATTCAATTCTATGAGCTATAGTAGTAAAGGCTAAATTCAATATTTTATAAAATAGGTTTATGATCCATGGTATGACCATCTTAAAACAATTACATATGTTAGCTTAGTAGAAGCCTCAAAGGATGAGACAAGCCAACTTTCAAAACAAGTCCTTTTTGGCTAGCCACAGCAGTAAACTAGCAAGCTAGGCATCTGTTTAGCGTTGTAGTACATTCACTAATTTGTTTGTAAACAATTAACAAGCTAGTTAGCTACCACGTCATGTTCTTGTCAACCAGTCAGAATAGCTAGCAAGTAACAAGATATGTCAAAAGTCTAAAAACCACTTCAGGGCAAATAAATCAGATTTGACCGTCGCATGCCCAGGAATCAGATTTATGACTTCAAACCACCTATGCTGAAATGTGGCTTGAAATGTCTGATTCCATGTGGCTTTTGGCTGTTCAGACTTCAGGAAAAACAGATTCAAATCTGATATGCCCCCCAAAAAATGTGGCTTTAGATAACTCAGTCTATGGTTCAAATATGTTCATTTTAATTAGGTTTTAGAATCATAAAGCAACTTAGGAGAAACTATATTGCTACTGTGTATACCGCTTGAATAAAAGTAGAAAATATGCAATTTGTCAAATCTGTAAAACAAACTCCGTCAGAGTGCTGAAAGATCTAATAGAATGTTTGTTTTTAATTGGGGATTTAAATGAATACTTTTCCATATTTTACAAATGTTTTATTTTATTGATCTTGGAGGCAAAAATATGTCTGTTTTGAGTAGCTGTTGTCAACTCAGTCAGTAGCTTGTCACCAGTCACTAATGGCTAACCCCCTTAAGATACATTTGTCAATACTTGAATCACTGTTCTGCAACACATGCTTAAACTATTAAAATATTTGTTGTGCTACACCTAATACCATTTTCTTGATAAATATTGTTTTAGGTTCTGAATCTAGAAAAACATGCTGAAATGCAAAATTAGCCCTGACACAGTGAGTGCTATAAAAGCAAACAAAAAGTTCAGATTTATTAGATATTTGAATAATTTAAAGGTTTAAATGGAACAATCATAGCCTTAACACTTGTTGGACAATACGTAAACATGAAATTCCTCTAGTATCTGAGTTTACATCATAGAACTTGCAGCTAAACAAGCCCAAATATCTTAATGACTAATACATATTACTTCATAATCTTTTTTAATTTATTTAAATTTTACCTTTATTTAACTAGGCAAGTCAGTTAAGAACAAATTCTTATTTTCAATGACGGCCTAGGAACAGTGGGTTAACTGCCTGTTCAGGGGCAGAACGACAGATTTGTACCTTGTCAGCTCAGGGTTTTGAACTTGCAACCTTTCGGTTACTAGTCCAACACTAACTAGGCTACCCTGCCGCCCCGGCAAAAAAAAGAAACGTCCCTTTATCAGGACCCTGTCTTTCAAAGAATTTGTAAAAATCCAAATGACTTCATATCATACATGGTTTAAACACCGTTTCCCATGCTTGTTCAATGAACCATAAACAATTAATGAACATGCACCTGTGGAACGGTCGTTAAGACACTAACAGCTTACAGACAGTAGGCAATTAAGGTCACCGTTATGAAAGCTTAGAACAACTAAAGAGGCCCTTCTATTGACTGAAAAACACCAAAAGAAAGATACCCAGGGTCCCTGCTCATCTGCGTGAACATGCCTTAGGTGTGAAGGAAGCATGAGGACTGCAGATGTGGCCAGAGCAATAAATTGCAATGTCCATACTGTGAGACGCCTAAGACAGCACAACAGGGAGACAGGACGGACAGGCTGAGAGAGTCTGTACTGAGGGCTTGTAGGCCCGTAGTAAGGCAGGTCCTCACCAGACATCACCCTGCAACAACGTTGCCTATGGGCACAACCCCACCGTTGCCGAACCATACAGGACTGGCAAAAAGTGCTCTTCACTGACAAGTCGTGGTTTTGTCTCACCAGTCTCGAAGGTTGGATTCGAGTTTATCGTCGAAAGAATGAGTGTTACACCGAGGCCTGCACTCTGGAGTGGGATTGAGGTGGAGGGTCCATCATGGTCTGGGGCGGTGTGTCACAGCATCATCAGACTGAGCTTGTTGTCAACACTCTACTCAGCAAACTGGATGCAGTTTATCACAGTGCCATCCGTTTTGTCACTAAAGCACCTTATACCACCCACCACTGCGACTTGTATGCTCTAGTCGGCTGGCCCTCGCTACATATTCGTCGCCAGACCTACACGCGCTCCAGCAGGTGTATCTCACTGAACATCCCTAAAGCCAACACCTCATTTGGCCGCCTTTCGTTCCAGTTCTCTGCTGCCTGTGACTGGAACGAATTGCAAAAAAAAAAAAAAATCGCTGAAGTTGGAGACTTTTATTTCCCTCACCAACTTCAAACATCTATCTGAGAAGCTAACCGATCGCTGCAGCTGTACATAGTCTATCGGTAAATAGCCCACCCATTTTTACCTACCTCATCCCCATACTGTTTTTATTTACTTTTCTGCGCTTTTGCACACCAATATCTCTACCTGTACATGACCATCTGATCATTTATCACTCGTGTTAATCTGCAAAATTGTAATCATTCGCCTACCTCATGCCTTTTGCACACAATGTATATAGACTCTTTTTTCTACTGTGTTAGTGACTTAATTGTTTACTCCATGTGTAACTGTGTTGTCTGTTCACACTGCTATGCTTTATCTTGGCCAGGTCGCAGTTGCAAATGAGAACTTGTTCTCAACTAGCCTACCTGGTTAAATAAAGGTGAAATAAAATAAAAAAATTGCAGGCAATCAACGCTGTGCATTACAGGGAAGACATCCTCATGTGGTACCCTTCCCACAGGCTCATCCTGACATGACCCTCCAGCATGACAATGCCACCAGCCATACTGCTTGTTCTGTTCGTGATATCCTGCAAGAAAGGAATGTCATTGTTCTGCTATGGCCAGAGAAGAGCCCGGATGTCAATCCCATTGAGCACATCTGTGACCTGTTAGATCAGAGGGTGAGGGCTAGGGGCATTACCCCCAGAAATGTCCATGAACTTTCAGGTGCCTTGGTGGAAGAGTGGGGTAACATCTCACAGCAAGAAATGGCAAATCTGGTGTAGTTCATGAGATGCACTGAAGTACTTAATGCAGCTGGTGGCCACACCAGATACTGACTGTTACTTTTGACCCTCCCCCCGTTAGTCACGTCTGTGGAACTTGTTCAGTTTGTCTCAGTTGTTGAATCTTATATTCATACAACTATTTACACATTTATTTTCAGCAAACTTAAGTTGACAGTGAGGTCATTTTTTATTGCTGAGTTTGATAATTTAGTGTATCATATTAAAGCTTAAGATATTTGCAATCCAGACGACTTGACAACTGTGGGAAGCATTAATGTTAACATTAAGACTTATTTTGATTGTCCAGTCTTCCAGGAATCTCAGAGTTTACCGTTGGTGCAAAAACCTAGAGGGAAGTGCTCCAGGAACAGGGTTGAGAGCCCTGTTCTAAAAAGGACAGCTCAAATATTAAACTTTTGACTTCTGGGAAACAAAACCGTTTTATTAATTAAACATGAAAATAATGTATTAAACATTCTGTAAACACTGGATCAGAGGGTGTCTGAAATGGACCCCTATTCCCTATATAGTGCACCACTTTTTCAAGGGCGCCTTATTCCCTACATCAGTGGTACACAAACTGGGGTAATAGTACCTCTGGGGGTACTTGAGAAGACTCATGAGACCATTGTCCTACTGGTAAAATGCAGTAGGGGGTAGTTCAGGGCAAAATTCAGTTGGTAGTACAGTAACTGAAAAAGGATGGGAACCACTGCCCAACATAGTGCACTACTTTTGAATAGGGTGGCATTTCAGACAGCCACTGACTAGCGAACTTCAAAAACATGCAAACTTCAAAAGAAGAAAAGTGGAACAAACGTTACACATGACATAGGGTGACATATGGTGAATGTGGGTAGTTAGAGGGGCCCACCTCCCTCCCCCAGTGCTTGGTTACATGCTGGGAGGAATAAAGTGCCCTGGGTGTGTGGGTGCAGTGACATAGTTGACTGGGTGATTGGAGGGGCAGTAGGATGCATGCACATGTGGTTGGGCAGGGCCTGAGTTCCAGGGTGTGAGGTAATGGTAGGTGGCAGAGAGCATCGGAACATAAGGCTCGTAGGTGTGGAGGGGGGGTTGGCTGCACTGGTCCTGAAGCAAGGGGTAGAACACTGTGCCTGGGGCTCCTGCTGAGGGAGGGTCCATGGGCAGGGGGGTGCCTGGTAGGAAGGAAAAGGTGGTGGGTGAGGACCAAGGTAAGAAAATAAGTCACATGTAATACTTGAGGTCATAAGATTGTGACACTGAAGATCTTGCTCAATGCAGATGTGCCATTTCATAATGAGGTCTGGAGGCAGAGGGGTGACGCTGACCATTGGCAAGAACATCTCCCTGGCCATCAGGCCCTGCTCTCCCAGTCTCTGGGTAGGACTGGGGGACTGTGTGATCAGAGGGAGGGGGGGCTCCGGAGTAGGACTGGAACTGTTGCTCGGCATTAGGCTGCTGATACGCCTGCTGCATCTGTACCATGGAATGCCAATAGCTCTGCTGGTACCACTGTTTCAACATGGATAGAAATCAAAAGGTATAGGTTGTTTTCATTCAAAGACATGTCTAGTGTCTCATGCCAAGTAACTGTTCACCCATACATACTATAAATCACTTACTTGGACTCCTAAATTAAAGTAATATTGGAGGACCTTGCCATCTACAGAAAGAGAAAAACATTTAGTTACCGTCACATCTTCAAAGTCAACCATAAGAAGTTGAATTTAAACACGTGCCATGGGGAAGCATGTCTAACCTCGTGGAAGGTCGTTGCCGTTGGAGTCATAGGAGTAAGGTGGAGGGGGTATGGTGCTGACCGCTTCCCCCAGCTCATTCACAAACCAGGGAGAGGAAGGAGGAACCTGAATGGATGAAACTACAAACAAGAGAAAATAGGCATCAGTTAGGTATTAAGGCTTAATAACTCCTTTGGTCTGACCATCACCCTTAGAGTGGGTACCTTGTCTGCCCATTGCGTGTGGGGGCATGGGAGCCCCTTGAGGATAGTTTGAGGGTGAAGCAATTGGTGCTGGAAGGGTCTGAGAGCTGCTAGAGGAAGAGGTGAAGATAGTTGCTGGGGCTGTGGTTAAAGCCTGCGCAGGCATGACTGCTGACTTCACCACCACCTGAGGAAACAAAACTAAATCTGACTACAATTGACAAACAAGGTGCTTAAATTTTTTTTTTTTTTAAAGTCAGCCACATGACGTAGATGCAAAGTAAAACAGGCTAGGTGGTCATGTTCCGCAACTAAGAGCATGAGGTTAACGTTGGCTGTTTTGATCCCGCGGCTACTACGCGGTAAGAGTGTGAAGCGAACTGTTTGGCAGAGTGAAATCTTGCACATCGCAATATATATAGATATTTTTGGGAGATTCTTCAAAGTAGCCACCCTTTGCCTTGACAGCTTTGCACACTTGGCATTCACCTGGAATGCTTTCAACAGTCTTGAAGTAGTTCCCACATATGCTGAGCAGATGTTGGCTGCTTTAACTTCACTCTGCGGTCCAATTGGGTTGAGGTCGGGTGATTGTGGAGGCCAGGTAATCTGATGCAGCACTCCCCTTCTTGGTCAAATAGCCGTTACACAGCCTGGATGTGTGTAAGGAGCACAAACCAGATGGGATGGCATACCACTGCAGAATGCTGTGGTAGCCATGCTGGTTAACTGCCTTGAATTCTAAATTAACATTTTTATTTTTTTAAGTCAACAGCAAAGCATCCCCACACCTCTTCCTCCATGCTTCACGGTGGGAACCACACATGCAGATATCATCCGTTCACCTACTCTGCATCTCACAAAACTGATTCACGCAGTCTCCTCTGAACAGTTGATGTTGAGATGTGTGTTACTGGAACTCTGAAGCATTTATTTGGGCTGCAATCTGAGGTGCAGTTAACTAGAATTAAGTTATCCTCTGCAGCAGAGGTAACTCTGGTTATTCCTTTCCTGTGGTGGTCCTCATGAGAGCCAGTGTCATCATAGAGCTTGATGGTTTGGCGACTGCACTTGAAAATCTGAAAGTTCTTGACATTTCCTGGATCGACTGAACTTCATTTCTGTTTATTTGAGCTGTTCATGCCATAATATGACTTGGTCTTTTACCAAATAGGGCTCTCTTCTGTATACCACCACTACCTTGTCACAACTGATTACCTCAAACAAAGGAAAGAAATTCCACAAATTAACTTAAGGCACACCTGTTAATTGAAAAGCATTCCAGGTGACTACCTCATGAAGTTGGTTGAGAGTAGGCAAAGATGTCAAGGCAAATGGTGGCTACTTTTAAGAAACTCAACTATAAAAAGTATATTTAGATTTGTTTAAAACTTTTTTGGTTACATGATTCCATGTGTTATTTCATAGTTTTGATGTCTTGACTATTCTACAATGTAGAAAATTGTTTAAAAAAAAGAAACCCTGGCATGAGTAAGTGTCAAAACTTTTGACTAGTATTATGCTCAAGCAGACACCTTGACTTTTTCCACATTTTGTTACATTACAGCCTTATTCTAAAATGGATTCAAATGTTTTTTTCCCCCCTCAATCTACACATAATACCCCATAATGGACAAAGCAAAAGCTGTTTAGACATTTTTGCAAATGTATAAAAATATATCACATATGTATTCAGACCCTTTACTCAGTACTTTGTTGAAGCACCTTTAGCAGCGATTACCATTGAGTCTTCTTGGGTATGACGCTAGAAGCTTGGCATACCTGTATTTGGAGATTTTCTCCCATTCTTCTCTGCAGATCCTCTCAAGCTCTGTCAGGTTGGATAGGGAGCGTCGCTGTATAGCCACTTTTATGCTGCTGCTACCCGATCTACGCATAGTCACTTTAATAACCATCTAGATATTACCTCGACACCGGTGCCCCGCATGTTGACTATACCGGTACCCCCTGTATACAAACCTGCTATTGTTATCTACTGCTGCTCTTTGTTATTCTAATTTATTTAAAATTATAGATATTTTTTGTATTTTCTTAACTGCATTTCTGGTTAAGGGCTTTAAGTAAGCATTTGACTGTAAGGTCTACACCCGTTGTATTTGGCGCATGTGACAAATAAAATTAGATTTGATTTTCAGGTCTCTCAGATCAGGTTCAAGCCCAGGCTCTGGCTGGGTCACTCAAAGACAAATCAGAGACTTGTCCCAAGCCACTCCTGCATTGTCTTGGCTGTGTGCTTAGGGTCATTGTCCTGTTGGAAGGTGAACCGTTACCCCAGTCTGAGGTCCTGGGTGCTCTGGAGCAAATTTTCATCAAGGATCTCTGTACTTTGCTCCGTTCATCTTTCCCTTGATCCTGACTAGTCTCCCAGTCACTGCCATTGAAAAACATCCCCACAGCATGCTGCCACCACGCTTCACCATAGGGATGTTGCCAGGTTTCCTCCAGATGTGAAACTTGGCATTCAGGCCAAAAGAGTTCCATTTTGGTTTCATCAGACCAGAAAATCTTGTTTCTCCTTTTACTGAGGAGTGGCTTCCGTCTGGCCACTCTACCATAAAGGCCTGATTGGTGGGGTGCTGCAGAGATGGGAGAACCTTTCAGAAGAACCACCATCTGTCAGTGACCATCAAGTTCTTGGTTACCTCTCTGACCAAGGCCCTTCTCCCCCAATTGCTCAGTTTGGCCAGGCAGCCAGCTCTTGGAAGAGTCTTGGTGGTTCCAAACTTCTTCCATTGAAGAATGGAGGTCACTGTTCTTGGGGACCTTCAATGCTGCAGACATTATTTTGGTATCCTTCACATCTGTGCCTCAACACAAACCTGGACCCCATGGCTTGGTTTTTGCTCTGACATGCACTGTCAACTGTGGGACCTTATTTAGACAGGTGTGCCTTTCCAAATCATGTCCAAACAATTTAATTTACAACAGGTGGACTCCAATCAAGTTATAGCAAAATTCTAAGGATGATCAATGGAAACAGGATGCACCGCAGAATTGAGTCCCTTAGCAAAGGGTCTGAATACTCACATAAAAAGTCAAGCCATACAAGTTAACTTTTGTCCAAAGAAAATGAACGTTCTACAGTTTGAGTAAACTTAAAACCTGATGTTTTTTTCTGACAAAATGTGACAATTGAGGAGTTGGGTAAAGCGGATTGTAAAGCTTCTAGTACCTGCTGTGACTGAGTGTAGCTATAGCTAGCCATGCCCTCTTGTGGAGAGCCAGCACGAGATCCTCCCTCTTCAATGGTCTGTAAAGGCAGGCAAAACAAATGGACAGGAATGCAATCAAACCAATAAAAAGCAAGTAAATTGGCATGAATGGGAAATTATACAATACATCTAATTATTGTGAAACTATAGTTTAACTGTAGTTATTAAAAGTTAACAAAAAAGCAAGTGAAGAGTACCAGGTTGGCAGTGGACTCTGCCGCAGCATACACTGATGGGCTCTGGAACCCTGTGTCTGCAAGATGATTTAAAAAAGACAATTGTGAACTTGTATCCATATTGTACAAGGGGTCTTCAAATTGTGAGCCTTGACTGTTACCAAATGACAGAATCAGTTGGGAAATGGAATAGCCCAATTTGTCTTTACCTAATGGAAATCTGTTGAAAATGCATCTACAGAACAGCATATAATAAAATGGTGGCCAAGGACTGTCCTACCAGCTCTTCACCGACTTCAGAAACCTCACAAGCAGGTGATGTCAACACACTCACCTTCACCAGTATAGATGTACTCCTCTGAATATTCACCTGAGACACACCAAGGATTTACCATTTACATTCCGACTCAAAACAAATAAAAAAATGTGTGATCAAGACTGCGTCACTGGACAGGCTGGCCTACCCTGGTCGTCACCATTGCTCCTCTCGTCAGCGTCCTCCTCTGATGAGGTCAAGGCCTGTTTACCAGATGTGGGGATGGAGCTCGGCCCCTGCTGCACCCAGAATGTAGGGAGTGCTGGAACCATGGGATTTTCTACAGTCTGTCCCTAAAGAGACAGTTACAAAAGTAGATAGCAGGTTGACTTGAATACTAATGCTCCCAACTATCAAAGTCTGTAGCCTGAGGGCTTCTGGGCTGGCTACATAGTTACCGACAAGGGAGGGAAGGCAGTTTCATCTCCCCCCTCAATCTCATAGAAGGTGATCGTTCCATCCATGTCCTGTGCCTCCTGTCCAGCCTCGGAGACGTAGCTGAACTGGCACTCCTTGCTGATAGCAGGGATCTGGCGCCTGCTTCGGCTGCAAGAGCTCAAATGAATACACATACTTTTATAACCACAACACCACGTCATGTCGAACCATGACTACATTCTCTATGGGCAGGGCCACCGGTAATATCCAAAGTTACTGTAGCTCAAATTGCTCATTCTGCTTGACATCGCTAAGATGATAAAAGGCGTATTACCGTGACCTGAATGAGTAGTTGTCGAAGCTGTGGTAGCAGCGTTTTCCTGAGTGAGGGTAGTATGTCATCTCCGGCCCAACGAGGGGATGATTGTTCAGGAAACGGGCTGAACTTCTGAACAGAACCCAGATTGGCAACAGCATAGATACCAGCAGAATATAATCAACGGTAAGGAACATGACCTTCAGTTATGGTGAAGTACAGCAGTGGTGGAAAGGTGTTTTAGAGTGATATCTGTCAAATTTAAAAGCACACCAACCTGGGTGGGCCATATCCACGCTGGGGCCTGGGTGGAAGATGAGGCCGATAGTGTTCGTAGGGCATTGTCTCTGGTGGTGGTGTGGGGGCATGCATGCCAGGGGCACGCCCAGGGGGTATGCCGCCAGGGCCTGATTGAAAGCGGGGAGGCAGGCCAGCCACCATCAGCATCTCCTTCCCTCTGGGTTTCTTAAAGAAACGCCGCCGGCCCCGCAACTCTGAATCTAACATACAGAAGGGCTAACCGTTGTACAGGTCTTCAATGGTCCAAGGCCAATACGATGTTCATTGTTATTAAAAACGTACTAAGACCATCTAACGGTTAAAGGGCATACTGACCCATCTCTCCAGGATACTGCTCAGGCCGGCTGTATGATGGTCCCTTGCGGCTCGGGGTGATGTTCCAGGCAGGGACAGGGTTCACAGGCTTGAAGTTAGTCAGAGACACAAGATGTCTGAAATGGGTGGGTGGGGTATAGAGAGGAGGTCTCATAAACCTAATATTGAAAAGAGCACCTTCTTGATGGTGAACCACTGCATCTATCATACTGTATGACTGAACCATTTGGGATGGTACATTTACATTTTAGTCATCTAGCAGACTCTTATCCAGAGTGACTTCCAGTGCATTCACCTTAAGATAACTAGGTGGGACAACCACATACAGTAAGCACATTTTCCTCAATAAAGTAGCTATCTGCAGTCAGAAGTTGAGCAAGGACTCTGTTTCAAGGGGAAGCTGGTTCCATAATTGGGGTGCCAGGACAGAGAAGCCCTTGTACTGGGTTGAGTGGGAGGACCAAGAGATCAGAGGTGGCAGAACGGAGTACTCGGGTTGGGGTGTAGATTTGGAGCAAAGCCTGACGGTAGGGAGGGGCAGTTCCTCTTACTGCTCGAATACAAGAATGTGCCAGAAAACTAAAATAAGCACACATTGATGGGTGCTGTGTAGAAGTGCCTATGTGTAAGTCAGTTCAATTGGGGGTGTTTTTTTAAAGGGACAGGTATCTCACTTTTCTCCAAGCTCTTCGATGAACACTGTCACAGCGCTGGGGTGAGTGCCCACCTCCTGAATGAAGGCATTGTAATACTTCCCTTTGGGGTCTAGACGAACCTGCATGGAAGACATGGGCTACCCTTATTCATGGAGTATTTTTTTAAATTTTATTTCGCAAAACAATCTTAATTTAGTGGATAAATTGGATTTCTGTACCTGACACTTGTC
The DNA here is from genome assembly GCF_018296145.1 of Oncorhynchus tshawytscha. Lineage (NCBI taxonomy): Eukaryota > Metazoa > Chordata > Actinopteri > Salmoniformes > Salmonidae > Oncorhynchus > Oncorhynchus tshawytscha. Next base: position 30,702,147 of record NC_056461.1, on the reverse strand, counting down.
TCCCAAGAAGTACTGTCTTCCAGCAAACACCATGTAATCAGTTTTCTGCATCTCTGTTTCAGAGAAATGATATGCCATTCCAGAACACCCAATTATACAACTGCTCTACATTAAGAAATGAATGTACGGTATAATCATATCAACCCCACGGATAAAAGGTCTGCTCTGTGTGAATCTTGTCGTTTATGACTAATGTCTCATTATTAATTCAGCAGTTCCACAAGAAACCAACAGAAGGGGGCAACATGGCATACCTCTGCGACTGTCATGCCATACGTCAAACTGGACATTTCTGTACATCTCAGAATCCAGTGCTTTGAGCACCTTGTACGGGAGAGAGAGTTTTGCTGGTCCATCTGGAGTCTTAGGAAGAGAAAGAAACTGGATTTGTGTTCCTAGAATCTAGTCTTCGTCAAAAAAAAATTGTATAAACTACAACTCAGTGGTAACAATAAACGCTATAGAAAACGTTGCCACCTTTGCTTCCTCTGCTCCGGGTCGGGCTTTGTCCTCTGTGCGACTGTGCCCATTGAACTCCCAATCATCCCTACAAGAAAGTAAACAGTGTAGAAAAATTGTACTTTACAAAAACCTGATAAACAAAATTCATACAATGACTACAATACACACGGAGTGTACTAAACATTAAGAACACCTGCTCTTTACATTAGACTGACCAGGTGAAAGTCATAATCCCCCTTCATCTACACAGATTCTGAAGTGGACGAGACAAAGGATTTAAGCCTTGAGACATGGAGTGTGTATGTGTGCCATTCAGAGGGTGAATGGGCAAGACAAAAGATTGAGATGCCTTTGAACGGGGTATGGTAGAAGGTGCCAGGCGCACCGGTATGTATCAAGAACTGAAATTCTGCAGGGTTTCCCCACACGCAACAGTTTCCTGTGTATCAAGAACGGTCCACCACCCAAAGAACAACCAGCCAACTGTGGGAAGCATTGGAGTCAACATGGGCCAGCATCCCTGTGGAACGCCTTCGACACCTTGTAGAGTCCATGCCCCGACGAATTGAGACTGTTGAGGGCAAAAGGGTGCAACTCAAAATTAGGACGGTGTTCCTAATGTTTGGTAAACTCAGTGTATAGACGCTTTGGTGAATTTATGCATACTGTAGGTGGGTTGTTTCACGACATGAGTCCCTTTTGGGTAATGTAACTTAGTAAAAAAAGAAAGTTTGATTATTTCACCTGCATGGAAGACATGGGCTACCCTTATTCATTTGGAGCATTTTTTCCCCCCCATCTCAAGAAAAGAAAAAAAAGAAAAAACTGCCAAATAAAAGTAACAGGGTTGATGTGTTCATCTTAAAACATCAGCCATGAGTCCCCTTGTGACAAAGGGAATGGAAGCTTGTGTGCAATAGGAATAGGCAATTGAATGAAAGCTTCACAAAATGTGTGTTACGCTCAGTCCACTCAGTTTTCCACCACAAAACACCAGAAAGTAAAACCAGCTCATACTTGAACACAACGATTTGACTATTAGATGTTGTACGTTTCTTTCGGAAAACGTATTACAAACCGTGTTGACCTTAAAAATGAGGGACAAGTTTAACCTTAAATTGAATCACTAAATACTTTTTTCCCCCTACTGAACAAAGCATTAAAAAAAACGCAACATGTATAAAGTGTTGGGCCCATGTTTCATGAATTGAAATAGAAAGACCAGAAATTTTCCAGCATATTTCTCTCAAATTTGGTTTACATCCCCGTTAGCGAACATTTCTCCTTTGCCGAGATAATCCAGCCACCTGACCTGCGTGGCACGATCATTACACAGGTGCAGACCCTTTTCCAGCCCACGACAGACGTCGCACGCATCTCTTGGCGGCATCAAGAAAGCTATGGCCATCCCATTCAACAGCCTAGAGTTCCCGTTATATTACAAAATATTTTTGGGGTTCTCATATGCTTAATGTTTTTTGGCTGCCGTTCTATAAGAACTCCTTGGTCTGCCACATATTGCGCGTCGCCCTTGTGCGGCAATGGTTTCAAACACAGAAAAGGGTCTATAATCATTTTTGAAAAACCTTTAACTAGGCAAGTCCGTTAACTAATTCTTATTTACAATGACGGCCTACCCCGGCCAAACCCTAACACAGGGCCAATTGTGCATCTCCCTACGGGACTCCCAATCACGACCTTTTGTGATGCACACTGAGGTGCAGAGCCATAGACCGCTGCGCCACTTGGGAGGCCCATATAAAAAGGCCACTAAAATCTGCAGTGTTGTCACACAACACGACAGTGGCATGCTGACTGCAGGAATGTTCACCAGAGCTGTTCCCAGAGAATTTAACGTTAATTTCTCTACCATGAACTGCCTCCAACGTCGTTTTAGAGAATTTGGCAGTACGTCCAACCGGCCTCACAAACCGCAGACTACGCGTGACCACGCCAGCCTAGGACCTCCACGTCCGGCTTCTTAAGCTGTGGGATCGTCTGAAACCAGCCACCTGATTAAACTGTGGGTTTGCACAACCGAAGAATTTCAGCATCAAACTGTCAGAAACAGTCTCAGGGAAACTCATCTGCATATGCTTGTTGTCCTCACCAGGGTCTTGACCTGACTGCAGTTCCAGCGTCCTAAGCAACTTCAGTGGGCAAATGCCACAGGAGAAGTGTTCTCTTCACAGATGAATCCCGGTTACAACTGTACCAGGCAGATGGAAAACAGTGTGTACGGCGTCATGTGGGCGAGTGGTTTGCTGATGTCATTGTGAACAGAGTGCCCCATGGTGGAGGTGGGTTTATGGTATAGGCAGGCATAAGCTACAGAAAATGTCTCAGCTCCTCCATGGCCTGCATTCTCATCGAACTCGTCACCCATTGAGCATGTTTGGGATGTTCTCAAATGACGTGTACGACTGTGTTCCAGTTCCCGGAAATATCCAGCAACTTTGCACAGCCATTAACAAGTGGGGCAACACTCCACAATCAACAGCCTGATCAACTCTACGTAAACAAAATGTCACCCCGCATGAGGCAAATGGTGGTCGCACCAGATTCTGATCTACACCTATCTTTATTTTTTTCAATGTATATAATAATCTTCAGAAATAACTGTCAAAGCAAAAAAATACCTAGGGATCTACAATGATGCTAAAAACGTGGCCATTTTGGGATGAAGTGTGTTCATTTTCCTAGAAGTCAGAGGGTACACAGTAGGACATGTCAAAATGCTGAATTTTGGCACTTTACCAGGTCTTTAGTTAAAAGTATGTATTAAATTTTCCATGTGGTCTATATTAAGGGCACTTAATATAAACAGGCTTTTAAAACTCAATATTGGTGCACAAGTTAAAATATCAAAGGGATGCAAAAGGGACTCATTTTTATGGAATGACCCAAGTAACTAGCAACTGTAAGACTTAGGTTTAGTGTAGAGGGCTTTATGGAAATCAAGTGGTGTGCAGAGCACAACTTCACCTCAGAGTCTGACCCCTGTCCTCAGGGATGTCATAGCCTGCATCCTCACTGCACACCGACAGGCTGTTCCTATAGCGACGACCTCCACCATGGAACCCTTCCAAGGCTCCTTGCACCTCTGCCTCGCCGACACCAAGGACTTGTGTGTACAGCAGCTCATACAACAGAGCTGGATTCAGTTGGAGAAAAAGGTTGTATATTTCCTATTCACTACACATGAAAGTACTGATCATTTAAAATATTGAGTAACTAAAATAAATGAGTAGGCAATTATAGGACTTAGAGTGAAGATTTATCCACTGCTGTGGAGCTGGTGGAAGGAGCTATAGGACGGGCTCATTGAAATGGCTAGAATGGAATTGAGTCAAACATGTGGTTTCCTTACCTTTGACGTGTATGACACGGTTCCATCTATACCATTCTAGCCATTACAATGACCCAGTCTTCCAATAACTCCTCCCACCAGCCTCCACTGATTTTTCTGAATTCTGATGAGTGAGAGTACAGACCTTGACACAGAGCTGCGTGGATGGGGTAGTTCCTGGGGTACACAACATCATAATGGCCATTGTTGGAGCAACACAGCAGAATCTGCAACAGTCAGAGAGCAGAAGTGTAAAGCATTTTTACTCTTAACCAGTCATCAAATGGTAGAGTCCCTCCAAATCAAATTGTCTACAGCAGTTATTCCCAAACTGCCGTCGGCGGTACGCCAAATAAAAAAAACGTATTTTTACTTCACATTTTCAAACAGTCCATTTATATTGCAACAAGCAGTTCTGTGAAAATTGAATTTAAAAATCAGAAGCCATTGCCAGATTTCTGGATTGGGCTCCGCTCCGACTATCCTGCCTTGGCAAATCGCGCTGTTAAGACACTAATGCCCTTTGCAACCAGGTACCTATGTGAGAGTGGATTCTCAGCCCTCACTAGCATGAAAATTAAATACAGGTAGACTGTGTGGAAAATGATTTAAGACACTCTCTCCAATACAACATTGCAGAGTTATGTGCATCCTTTCAAGCACACCCTTCATTAACCTGTGGTGAGTTAAACTTATTTGTTCATCACAAATTGTGAATATGTAAGATGGTTAAATAGAGCTAAATTATTGATGATTATTATAAGCGCTGTCACTTTTCCACGAGCCGTGTTGTAACAAACACTCATTCTTATGCTTAATAAATGTATCGTATAGTATGTTGGTGTGTGGCAGGCTTACAATGATGGCAAAAAAAAACATTTGAGAGTGCTGGTGCTAGAGGTTGAATGTTTGAAGGGGTATGGGACAACAAAAGAAGTTTGGGAACATCTGGTCTACAGAATAGAGAACGAACTAAGAGAGAAATAGAGGTAACAGAGACTTAAGCATGACTTGCTGTTTTTTTTCCTTCCTGGTTCAATGAACGAAGTAGACCAAACCCAGCTGCTATTGCATTGGTGTCTATGGGAGACACACCAAGTTACCGAGACTGGAACTGACTTTTTGTTGTTGCTTCCAATGGTAAGCAGCCTGAATGAATCCCATTTTCATTTATATACACCATCTTTGGCTGTAGTCTTCTCAAATGAGAGCAGTACCATCTAGTGGACAAACCAAAGCACACTACAAAAAGTATGTGGACACCTGCTCATCAAACATCTCATTCCAAAATCATGGGCATTAAAATGGTTGCTGCTATACCAGCCTCCACTCTTCTGGGAAGGCTTTCCGCTAGATGTTGGAACATTGCTGCGGGGACTTGTTCCAGTCAGCCACAAGAGCATTAGTGAAGTCGACACTGATGTTGGGCAATTAGGCCTGGCTCGCAGTCTGAGTTTCAATTCAAAGATTGATGGGGTTGAAGTCAGGGGTCTTTGCAGGCTAGTCAAGTTCTCCACACAGATCTCTACAAACCATTTCTGTAAGGACCTCGCTTTTTTTTTGTGCAGGGGCATTGTCATGCTGAAATGGGAACTGGCCTTCCCCAAACTGTTTCCACAAAGTTGGAAGCACAGAAACGTCTAGAACATCGTATGCTGTAGCATTAAGATTTCCCTTCACTGGAACTAAGGGGCCTAGCCTGAACCATTAAAAACAGCCCCAGACCATTAATCCTTCTCCAAACTTTAGGGCAGGTAGCATTCTCCTGGCGTCGCCAAACCCAGATTTGTCCATCGGGCTGCCAGATAAAGCGTGATTCATCACGCCAGAGAAACACGTTTCCACTAGAGGTCGACCGATTGTTTTTTCAACGCTGATAGCGATTATTGGAGGACAAAAAAAAGCAGATAACGATTAATCGGACGATTTTTTACATTTATTTGTAATAATGACGATTACAACAATACTGAATGAACATGCATTTTAACTTAATATAATACACCAATAAAAATCTATTTAGCCTCAAATAAATAATGAAACATGTTCGATTTGGTTTAAATAATGCAAAAACAAAGTGTTGGAGAAGTAAAAGTGCAATATGTGCCATGTAAAAAAGCTAATGTTTAAGTTCCTTGCTCAGAACTTATCATATGAAAGCTGGTGGTTCCTTTTAACATGAGACTTCAATATTCCAAGGTAAGAGGTTTTAGGTTGTAGTTATAGTATTTATAGGACTCTATACCATTTGTATTCCATATACCTTTGACTATTGGATGTTCTTATAGGCACTTTATTATTGCCAGTGTAACAGTATAGCTTCCATCCCCCTCCGACGCTACCTGGGCTTGAACCAGGAACACATCGACAGCCACCCTCGAAGCATTGTTACCCATCGTTCCAGAAAAGCCGCAGCCCTTGCAGAGCAAGGGGAACAACTACTCCAGGTCACAGAGCGAGTGATGTTTGAAACGCTATTAGCGCGCACCCCGCTAACCAGCTAGCCATTTCACATTGGTTACACCAGCCTAATCTCGGGAGTTGATAGGCTTGAAGTCATAAACAGCGCAATGCTTGAAGCACAGCAAAGAGCTGCTGGAAAGTGCTGTTTGAATTAATGCTTACGAGCCTGCTGGTGCCTACCACCGCTCAGACTGCTCTATCAAATCATAGACTTAATTATAACAAGCAGAAATACAAGCCTTTGGTCATTAATACGGTCAAATCCGGAAACTATCATTTCGAAAACAAAACGTTGATTATTATCGTATTGTGTTCATTGAGTGCAATGAACACAGGAGAACTGACACAATTTCACCTGGTTAATATTGCCTGCTAACCTGGAATTCTTTTAGCTAAATATGCAGTTTTAAAAATATATACTTCTGTGTATTGATTTTAAGAAAGGCATTGATGTTTATGGTTAGGTACACGTTGAAGCAATGGCAGTCCTTCCGCGAATGCCACCGCATCGATTATATGCAACGCAGGACACGCTAGATAAACTAGTAATATCAACCATGTGTAGTTAACTAGTGATTATGATTGATTGTTTTTTTATAAGATAAGTTTAATGCTAGCTAGCAACTTATCTTGGCTTCTTACTGCATTTGCGTAACAGGCAGGCTTCTCATGGAGTGCAATGAGAGGCAGGTGGTTAGAGCCTTGGACTAGTTAACTGTAAGGTTGCAAGATTGAATCCCCGAGCTGACAAGTTAAAAATCTGTCGTTCTGCCCCTGAACTGTTCCTAGGCTGTCATTGAAAATAAGAATGTGTTCTTAACTGACTTGCCTAGTTAAATAAAAGGTGTTAAATATATATAAATATATATAAAAAAAGCCAAATTGGTGTCCAAAAATACAGACTTACGATTGTTAATGAAAACTTGAAATCGCCCCTAATTAAAATCGTCCATTCCGATTAATTGGTCGACCTCTAGCTTCTACTGCTCCAGAGTCTAATGGTGGCGAGCTTTACACCCCTCTAGCTGACGCTTGGCATTGCACATGGTGATCTTAGGCTTGTATCCACCCACTCAGCCATGGTAACCCTTTTCATGAAGCTCCCGATAAACAGTGCCGATGTTGCTTCCAGAGGCAGTTTTGAACTCTAGTGAGCGTTGCACCTGAGGACAGACGAATTTTACATGCCATGTGCTTCAGCACGCCGCGATCCCATTCTGTGAGTTTGTGTACTACCACTTTGTGGCTGAACCGTTGTTGCTCCTAGAGGTTTCCACTTCAATAACAGCACTTAGTTGACTGGGGTGGCTCTAGCAGGGCAGAAATTTGACAAACTGACTTGTTGGAAAGGTGGCATCTTATGACATTGTCACGTTGAAAGTCATTTGAGCTCTTCAGCACGGACCATTCTAATGCCAATGTTTGTCTATGGAGATTGCATGGCTGGGTGCTCAACTTTTTTCACCCGTCAGCAACGGGTGTGGCTGAAATAGCAAACTTGACTAATTTGAAGGGGTGTCCACATACTTCTGTATTACACATCACCTCCTATCCACACACCTGGTTCAATTAGCAACCTGGTTCAGTTTTGCCTGGTAATTACTTCATTAGTCAGGCATTTAAGATGCTTCAGGGCCTGGGCAGTGAATAACCACACTTACCTTCTCCATGTAGTCTACTTCAGTTATCTCCGTTGGTGGCTTCCCAGGATACCTGTATACAAGGAAGCACCGCCTGCCACACGGCCAACACACACTTATTTCAGGTTACATTAAACTGCATTTCACAAATCTAATTCTCCATATCACATTTGACAATATCCTGTCGGCCAACACAAAGGTTGTACAATGTGGCAGGTGATGTTTAACTGATAACACATTGTGCAGCACTTACCTGTACAATGACGACAAAGCCTTTATCTCAACTTGGCCAGTGGTTTCCTGGAGAAAAACATATTTAACAGTGTGTACATGACCTTTCTTCATATGGTCTGAATCTGACCCATGGCTTGTGCAATGTGCTTTTATAACATGTAGTTCTATAAACATACCTTGGGGTCCTCCAGACGTTCCAGATACTTCTCAAACGACCCTTCAACAAACTAGGAGATAAAACATGCCATTTGACTTAGATTTTAAGCAATCAGTGCTATCTGGAATTCTTGGGACGTCCCTACCCTTAAACATTTTGAAGTCAACTTACAGGTTCAAAGTTGCATCGGTTCTCTCTCATGAAGTTGACACAGTCTTTCCTTATCTTTTGATGGTAATTCTGAGAGTAATACATCTTGGAGGAAAGAAATCAATCATCACATAGTGCACCTGTATTTCATATTCGACAATCTCTTTGCGCCCTGGAGCATAAGTGTTGTGCAATTCATATTTTAACTCCGGCCTCGGCAATAATTTCAGTCAGCCAAATGAACCATAGCCGAAGATGAACAGGCAGGCTAAATGAACCCATGAGTTCCCAAACGACCATTTATTTTGAAAAAAAAAGACAACTTCCTATTCGCACGCCATGAATTCAGTCAGATAAATGTAATATATTATATTCTGAACGTTGAACGTCAAATGGGACGTATAAAACATTTCGCTAAATTGCTCTAGCCTACCTGCTCAGAGACAGCTCGAAATAGACAGGACGCGTCTCGTGCCATCATTTTCCTGTAGAGACCGATGCTGGCTAGATACTCGTCCATGTTTACAAAATACTTCTTCAAGGCTTTCTGCATTTTAAGGATGTTGTAAATAAAAAAACTATAAATATGCAAAGCTTCATAACTTTCCGCGTAGAAGATAAACATGAAGTTCGAAAGTTTCCTTTCGAGTTGGAATAAGGAAACAGGTGCTAAAACTGAGCACTGATTACAGAGTCAACACCGTCATTCGTGCCAACCGTTGAAAACTTTATTGAAAATTCTTGTCTTTGATTGGTTACACTATATTCTTGTTTTTTTATAATACTGCACCCCCATCTATTTTGTTTATAGCCTCCCATGCCTTATCCAGTGAAAAGGCTACTCCACAGACAGAAACTAATGATAAACCTGACTCTGAGGAAATTATTTGTAAAAAATCTGGCCAAAATCTAACCGAATATACACCAAATATACAAAAGTATGTGGACACCCCTTCATATTAATGGATTTGGCTATTTCAACCACACCCGTTGCTGACAGGACTATAAAATCGAGCACACAGCCATGCAATCTCCATAGCAGTGGTAGGCCACACAAGGACTGCCAAGTGCTGTAAAAATAGTTTGTCCTCGGTTGCAACACTCCAAACTGCCTCTGGAAGCAATGTCAGCACAATAACTATTCATTGGGAGCTTCATGAAATGGGATTCCATAGCCGAGCAGCCACACACAAGCCTAGCTTGCCGCCATTTGACTCTGGAGCAGTGGAAACACCTTCTCTGGTGTGATGAATCACGCTTCGCCATCTGGCAGTCTGACTGACGAATCTGGGTTTGGTGGATGCCAAGAGAACGCTACCCGCCCCAATGCATAGTGCCAACTATAACGTTTGGTGGAGGGGGAATAATGGTCTGGGGCTGTTTTTCATGGTTCAGCCTAGGCCCCATAGTTCCAGTGAAGGGAAGTCTTAATGCTACAGCATACAATGACATTCTAGATGATTTTGTGCTTCCAAATTTGTGGCAAGTTTGGGAAGGCCCTTTCCTGTTTCAGCATGACAATGCCTCTGTGCACAAAGCGAGGTCCATACAGAAATGGTTTGTCTAGATTGGTGTGGAAGAACTTGACTGGCCTGCACAGAGCCCTGACCTCAACTCCATCTAACACCTTTGGGATGAATTGGAATGCCAAACTGCGAGCCAGGACTAATCGCCCAACATCAATGCCGACCTCACTAATGCTCTTGTGGCTGAATGGAAGCTTTGTCCCAGCAGCAATGTTCCAACAACTAGTGGAAAGCCTTCCCAGAAGAGTGGAGGCTGTTATAGCAGCAATGTTCCAACATCTAATGGAAAGCCTTCCCAGGAGAGTGGAGGCCGTTATAGCAGCAATGTTCCAACATCTAGTGGAAAGCCTTCCTAGAAGCGTGGAGGCTGTTATAGCAGCAATGTTCCAACATCTAGTGGAACGCCTTCCTAGAAGAGTGGAGGCTGTTATAGCAGCAATGTTCCAACATCTAGTGGAACGCCTTCCTAGAAGAGTGGAGGCTGTTATAGCAGCAATGTTCCAACATCTAGTGGAACGCCTTCCCAGAAGAGTGGAGGCTGTTATAGCAGCAATGTTCCAACATCTAGTGGAACGCCTTCCCAGGAGAGTGGAGGCTGTTATAGCAGCAAAGGGGGATCAACTCCATATTAATGCCCATGGTTTTGGAATGAGATGTACAAAGAGCAGGCGTCCATAAACTTTTGGTCATGTAGTGTTGCATCACAGAAACATGACATGATAAAGCTCCTCCTTCTCAATATTAATATAGTCAAGGTAAATTGAAAGAACAACACAGTTTACAGTCTGAAAACAGTATCATAATAGACAGTGTCTTGCCTCCAATGTTATTTCCTTCCTTTTCCCTTTCCTCCACTTCCTGACCTCTCCCTCCTAGGATGAGGAACCTACAGCAGCCATCTACCTTGAGTGGATACAGATTATAGGCTACATCAGGCTTGTGAGTTATAATGTTGTTGCCTGCACTTAATGTTGAAATATGAGTTGATCATTGTAGCCTATCAGTGTGTAGGCCTAGACAGTATGTTTAACTCAGGGGTTGAAGATGCAATCCTGAGTTGCAGCCCCACCACATTATTTGGTAGCCTAAAGCTGAGGGATGGTGCTGGGTAGCACTCAAAATCATGGACAATTCACTGGACAATTCAAATCACTCAAATTCATGGACAAATCACTGGACAATTCAAATCACTCAAATTCACGGACAAATCACTGGATAATTCAAATCACTCATTCATGGACAAATCACTGGACAATTCAAATCACTCATGGACAGTGCTCTGTGTGCAATGGTGGACAGTCCAGGCATTTTAAGCTATACACATTGATTGTTTACAAAGACTGAAACGACAACCGAAACAACTAATTGCGTAACACAACCTTATATTTTGGGTTATTATAAGGGTAGAACATGTGTACTAGAGTTACTAAACTCTGATTGTATGCCTTTATGGTTAGATTAATTACCCTCACCTTAAGATGTGAGATCATTGAACATTGAAAAGAAAACAGCGTTTCTAGAACCGTTTCTACAGAAGCATTCTACTGCTAGTAAGGCATAGTGCACTTTTATTTAGCCAACAAACATTAACATGTATCTCAAAGGGACTTAACGTTTTTACAATTAGCTTATAACATAGGCTTGTGTTTTTGTAAGGGAATTTAGGGGATGGAAGCTGCATTAGAAAAGAACAGAGAATAAAAACAGGCAAAGAGTCCGAGAAAGGAAAGGCAATCTGCAGAATATTTAGGTTGGTGCATGTAGTTAAAGCCAAGCCATTAATTACATTTGTTTGTGTGCCATATATCAACTACTCATTTGTGTGCTTCATGATACTTAGCAGTATTAAAATGGAGCTGAAAAGACTCGTTAAAGATAAAGTTCATACAAAATATAGTTTGTAATTATTGTGTTTATTATGGGACCTACATTGCAGACCAATTGACTGTGATGCATGGATTTGTTTTACACAAGTTAAAGGGCTCAAAGTATGTCTCTGCCTTATTAACTACCAGCTAATAAAAAGGCAACAAGCTGATATGAGAGGCAAAATATTGTGTTTTGTACAGTCCTTTGAGCTAAAACTTCGGAATAGTCACAAACTTTGTGGCCTCTGAACACATACGTTCAGCCTAAAAAAATCCTGTTTTGCGCAAGTATTTTTTTTAAACATGGCTGTCTTTTATCTCAACCATAATGCTATGGATATACATTTAGCAAGAACATTGCATGTTTGAGCTTCCCTAAAATGAATAACCTTTTAAACAATTGTTTTGAGAGTTTTATTTTTTAACTGATTACTTGGGTCCATCCAAAGCATATTGGATTTCTGGTTTGAGCCAGCAAATATAGTTAGATGTTCATTTGACTGAACATTGTCAATATTTTTTTATTTTGAGTTGATATTTAGCTTTTTGTACGTTTGTGTGAAATCACATTTTATTACAATACATGTCAATGGAAACCAGACCGCGCAGATTAGAATATTCCAATGTGGTAGTTGCTTGAAATAACAAACGGTGGCAGTAGAGCTCAAGACCAGCTCGAAGTTCGACTTGTGATTGTTCAGCATCTTTTGCTGCGCTCGTCCGTATTTCGAATGGACACCATAAAATAAGGAAACCATTAAGGTATAACCTACATTTGACACTATATTAGTAGCACCATAATTTATATAACAATGTAGAAATCATTAGTGTCTATTTCTATCAAAAATACAAAATAAATAAAGAGGGCACTAATAACACAAACCATCTTGTAGCGTAGCCTACTGGTCAAAGGCTTACTTTGTCTAATAAATGTGTTTGATGGTACCATTTTTTTCCTTCCGTGCCCTGATAATGAACATCTGGCAACAAGGTGAGCAAATTAAGAGAACAGGAATTGAGAAAGAAAAAATAACTCAATAAAACGTATGCCCCTTATTTTTTATGACTTCAATATTGAGGCGTTGAATTTGAATATATAGCCTAAAGCGCTTCATAATCATAAAACAAAGCCTATCTTTCTCATGATGAAGTGCAGTTAAACTGTGGTATAGACCGGTGAATTTAGTTTTTATCAAACAACTCATTTGCTTAATTAAAACCCATTCTTTGATTTCGAAGTAAAAGGTTTAATAATCAGTCTGCTTATTCGGTTAAATGGCTTGTTTGTGAATTCAGTTGTAAGGGCCTATCAAGATGGTTTGGAAAATCCCTTATGCAGGTAGTATATGCATACTTGCAAAAAAAAAGCGAAATAATTGTTGAAAAATCTTTTATCTTCTGAAAGAGGTTGATTAAAAAACACACAGATTAAAGCATTTTCCAACCCTTTATCTGATACTGCAATGAGAGGTGCTTGCAGCCGTATTTATTAACCACCTCGTCCAGACTATGTTAATCTGTTCTCAATTGAAGACGTTTCAATTCAAGGCTTTTCATACATCTGACGCGACATGTGTTTCTGATTTCCTATGTGGCCTTAGTTTTGGAAAATTTGGGAGGGATCTGATCTGCAATTTGGAAAGTAGCCCACTTTGACAACAGAATAAAATCTAAATTGAGGTTGCAATGATATATTGAACGGTATCTAAAAACTCCACATATAAAAAGAGGCTTCCAAAAAATATGTGATTGTCTTATGCGGTTGTATTAATTTTTCTTAACTCAAGTCAATTGTAGTATATAAATTGGGTAACTGAATTATTCTTTCGGCAGCTTCAAACACTTTTCCCCGGATTCCCACATTGGTATGCTGCTTCACCAACCACTCCGCGAGGGACGTGTGATTGAATTGCACGGGGCCGCGGTGTGATGCTGTGTATTTGCCTAAAAGCCTGTACCCGACACAAGCATCACGGTACTTTCTCGTGTTTACCTCCCCCTTTATCTAATGGACAGTGAAACACTCTGAGACTGAATTCTTTTAATGAAAATACTGCATTCATTTTATTTTGTGGCGTGTCGTTGTAATTCAAGAGATGTTTTTAATCTTCAGATTGCCTTGGCACAACAAGCCATCTAAAAATTATTTGGAAGTGGTCCATCTTTTCCCGCTCAGTCATTGGCTTCCTTTATTGAATTGGCTACTATTGCCAGATTCGGCCAATAAATTACCTTTTTCACCTGAATAACGTATGTTTAAAATAAGGAGAGCATTTGAACACTTACAGGAAAAGCACATGATTTCACGTGAAATTTCAGATAAGAAATCATGTGAAAACTTGTTTTTGGAAGCTTCACACGTTTTCACATGTATAGTTTCATGTTATCACGTTGCTTTTCATGTTGTCACATGTTATCACATTAACTTCACATAAGATCACGTGATCACATGAAAACATGTGTTTTTGGAACAATTCACACATGATCACGTGACATTCATCTGGTTTTTCCATAAGGGAAGACAATGTTTAGTTGTCTCTAGTTGCAATATATAATGTATAAACTCCTACATTTTAGGCTGTTGCACTCCAACCTTTGTTTAACTTTATGATTATAAAGCTTGTAAAAGGGGGAATAATGATTTGAAGGAATGAAAATATCTTAACTATATAGGCAGTGCATCTCCCATAGTGGATGCAAACACCTAAAAATCACTGTGTTTGTGGACCCCATGTGACTAATGGTCATTGATCAATGATATTGAACATATTTTTGATGTAGGCCTGTAGGGCAGAACATGGATGTTCTGCAGCTCTCCTATTCTCAGTCCAGAGGTTTCATATTGTCCAGGAGGGAGATTGTTGCACTGCTTATTCTATTGCATATGATATGCCTAATTAAACACCATGATGCATGATGTAGGTTGGTTGACTTGAACCTTAAAGACATTCTCTAGAACTTTGTTGACTACTAAGTATTTTTTAAACCTTCTACTTTTGGGCTGTATGTGTAAATGTGTAGTTAATACATGCAGAATTACTGTTTAACCTTAATTACCCCACAAAATCCCTAGTTTGTATGTGACATTATTTTCTTTCTGGACACTGTGCCTTGCCATTTCCCCTACATTTCCCCCAAAATTGGGCCAGCCCCCTAGCAATTTGAATACTACCTAATGAGCTTCAGCCCCTCACCATTTGAATGACAGCTAGCAAAATGCACACACAGAAGAGCGAGAGAGAGCAATGACCTGGTGCACATATGTGACGTAGTATGCCATTTTCGGGGCCCACAAGCACCAGAGAATCTTTTTAAAGGGAGATGTGGAGACAGCAGCCAGGTAGACACAGCCTGACTAGCTTTCTCTTTCGCTCTCTCTCTTTCTCACTCTCTCTGTCGATCTCTCTCTCTCTCTGTCGATCTCTCTCCGTCTCTGTCGATCTCTCTCTCTCTCTGTCGATCTCTCTCTCTCTCGATCTCTCTCTCTCTCTCTGTCGATCTCTCTCTCTCTTTCTCACTCTCTCTGTCGATCTCTCTCTCTCTCTCTGTCGATCTCTCGCTCTCTCTGTCGATCTCTCTCTTTCTCTGTCTCTGTCGATCTCTCTCTGTCAATCTCTCTCGCTCTCTCTGTCGATCTCTCTGTCTCTGTCGATCTCTCTCGCTCTCTCTCTCTGTCGATCTCTCTCTGTCGCTCTCTCTGTCGATCTCTCTCGCTCTCTCTCTCTGTCGATCTCTCTCTCTCTCTCTCTCTGTCGATCTCTCTCTGTCGCTCTCTCTGTCGCTCTCTCTCGCTCTCTGTCGATCTCTCTGTCTCTCTGTCGATCTGTCTCTCTCTCTGTTGATCTGTCTCTGTGTCTCTCTCTTTCTCTCTCTCTCTCTGTCGATCTCTCTCTCTCTGTCGATCTCTCTCTCTTTCTGTCGATCTCTCTCTCTCTGTCGATCTCTCGCTCTCTCTCTCTGTCGATCTCTCTCTGTCGCTCTCTCTCGCTCTCTTTCTCTCTGTTGATCTGTCTCTGTGTCTCTCTCTCTTTCTCTCTCTCTGTGTCGACCCCCCTCTGCTCAGAATCACTCTAGATAGCTGCCGTTCAAGCACTCCGCATTATTTTCCCTTTGGCATCAGAGCCACTACAATGATCTCCAGCGGAGGGGAATAAATCATTTTGAAAACAAACATCTCTCTGCCAAAGTGAAAACCTTTATTTCCTCCTCAGAAGTAGACACAATTACACTGAGGGATGTGTATTGTATTTGAGGCCACAGAGGGTTTTTTTTTCATTTCATAAAAAGGAAAATATTGATAAAATAAAAAAGTGTGTCATAATAGGAACATTTAGATTTTTAATTGGCAGTTAATCAGCGTGCAATATTCACATTCAGTGAAGTCCACAGCTCCAGTCCTTTTATTATTTATTCAGTCCCATTTATTTATGTCCCTGCTCATTTGTTGGTGTCATTTCCGCCCAAATTATTGAGCTGGCTGAGAAAGTATTTTTTTCCCAGGAGAGCCACTTCATTTAAAGGAAAGAAAAGGAGAAGTGAATGTTGTTTTTCTTCCTGTATTTGTCACTCGTGCTGGCACTCTCCCATATGACAAGAATGTAGCCTACAGGTGGAGGCAATGGAAAAATAACCTCCAGTTCGTTGGCCCTGCATAGCGACTACTCAGTTGCTGTCGCTGTTGTTGCTGTTTTTTGTTGTTTATGAAGAGTAAATGGTTCTGGCTGTATAATCAAATTATTCATAGCCAAGGAGCCTCTCCAGAACCGGCCAGACACCCATTTGCTCACATCCACTTCAAAAGGCTGAAAAGAAGAAAAAGCTCTTGCTCCTCATGGTTTCCTACAGAGTCTTGTTAAGGGGATGTGTACAGTAAAAGGAGGCTTCAAAGGAGCACCACTGCTGACTGGCTTGAAAGCAGCACGATTGTTTTGCGTCTTACTGCCCCGTTGTAGGTTATTAATCCTCAGTGCACCTCACCAAATCTTAATTAGTCTGATTCAAAAAATAACAAAAAAAGCTAAACAAGATCACAAGCTGCCAAAATATTCCCCTGTTAAACGGCTGTGTAGTTTAACACTCTGCTTGTTTATTTACTGTCTACACACTTCTGTGTGGTGCAGCTCTACTATAGATGAAAATATATTTAAATCCACACTTTTTTTGACCCACTTATGATCACGAATGTGATATGTTATAGTTTTAGTGTTATATGTGATCAGGGTTGCAATATTCTGGTAATTTCCCCCAAATTCCGAGGTTTAAAAAAATCCCGGTTGGAGGATTCCCAGAATTCCTGTTTATTCCCTTCTGATTCCAGGAATTCCTGTTTATTCCCTTCTGATTCCAGGAATTCCTGTTTATTCCCTTCTGATTCCAGGAATATTCCAACTGGTATTTCTGGAAAACCTGTGGATTTCTGGAAAGTTGGGGAAGTTATCAGAATTCTTCAACCCTAATCACATATAACACTAAAACATTTCACATCACTCAATTCTTTGGACTCTGGGCATGCCCTTTTAAATCCACTTCCTCTTCTGTTATGGAGAAGAAGGAAGTTATCTGAATAAATGAATGATACTATTTGGCACTGTACTACATATAGAAGGAGACAGAGACACTTATTGGAGGCACAGTGTCTGTTCTTTGTTGTCATCCTTGTTTTGGAAAGCCCCACCCACCCGCTCCCAAACTCCAGCCAAATGGAAGGTGTGGATGTAGTCAAAGCAGAAACTGAACAGCTAAGAAAAATAGCCTGGAATGTATACAACTCCTCAAATGGCCCAAAGACAACATGCCACCGAATCGGGTACCCTGCACTGTTTTCTGGAGTAGCAGTCACAGAGATGAGGCTTTACCATGTAAGAATCAGAATAGAGATATCATCCACACAACCATCATCATCATTCCATACTCATCCCATCGTGAGAAAGGTGAGAGGGTGTTGAGGATATTAGTAGTAGTGCCGCCACCTTGGACAGAACACAAACTGTCCCCTGCTATTTTGCTGCTGGTTCTCTCAAGGGATCGCTGTCACATGCCCGACTCTCAGACATCATCTTGTTTCCTGAAGATTTTCCCCCTTCAAATAACATTCTCTCCAAATATATTTGTATATATTTGGAATGGCTACACATGAGAGGAAGTGTTCTCGGGCCAAATGAGTGCGCTCAGGATCGTCCTCTTCCTCCCCCTCCTCCCTAACATGTCTTTTTATACAACTCGTGAGAAAGCTACTGAGAGCTGTAATGCATTTTCCATGATTAGTTTGATGGCGGGGAAGTCTTTGAACACAGTCCTGCATTGGAGTCGATCGGGGAGGCGGAGTAGAGTTCATAGAAATAAAATGGTGAGGTAATGGTTTGTCTGTGTCATTAGAAAGCCAGATACATGCCTCCAGAACTATTATCAAGGAACCATATTGTTTCTTTTCCACGTTGTTTTTGTAAACCCCAAATGTAGATGAAATGTGTTGAGAAAGTGAGAGAAAACATCACCTTCCTGTCTGATAGACATGATAGACAGCAGATTAATGGTGCAAAGCAAAGTATAGGAAATTATTTGAGACCATCTTTGTCTATTCTAAAGTCCCTTGACGTAAAACAGTCTACAGCTCATCACAGGCAATAGTTAGGGGACCTGGAGGGGTCCTCAGCCAAGTTGCGGTGGAGTGACGGCCCGGGAGTGTCAGCCGCTGTCCACCACTCCTCAGGGACAGATGGCAGAGAGGCGGTAACGTGCTGCTGAAACACTGCCTGACAGTCCTGGCATATGCCACCTGCTAATTATGGTGGTGTGTAAACCCCCCACTGTTTACTCATCACTCATCGACTTCTGTATGTTCTGTGGATGTTTTCATCTCCGAGATCACAGGACAGAGCAATGGGATCAGAGCCTGACTCACACCCCTGTCCTCATTTCATTTGACTCTGAGGGGGCTGAGGAAGATGGAGGAAGAGGGGAGGTTGTGGTTAGATGGTATATTGGTTTGTTTCCTCTGTATTTTTGACCGTCAGGTACACAGTGTAGTTGATGGCCGCTCTCACCTGGTTACGCAAACTGAGTCTCAATGAGAGATGAGTGGGGCAGAGAAGAGGGAGAGTTCCAGTAGCAGGGATGAGATGCGGACATGGGCCTCTGTGGTCTTCTTAGCTGTAGTCTGTTCCACTGGCCAAGAAGCCTCCTCAGGAGCTGATCAATAATAGATGAAGTCTGCCAGACAGCATCAGCAGATGGGGGTTTGTCAGGGAGACATATGTGCAGACGCCACTCCCTATTCCCCGTCCAGAGTGGGACCCACCGTCAAGCTGCCTCCCCATATAGGTCCTTCACTAAGTAGGGACGGTGACACATCCAGAGCGGGACCCACCGTCAAGCTGCCTCCCCATATAGCTTCCTCACTAAGTAGGGATGTTGACACATCCAGAAACGGCTTCCTCAAGCCTGAAATTCCACCACTGATCAAATAGGAATAATATCTCTCTGACCGACCACTTCTTCTATCTCTCTGACCGACCACTTCTTCTATCTCTCTGACCGACCACTTCTTCTTTGATCTCTCTTCTTCTCCACATTGAAAGCAAACCAAGACAATACATCAATTTTCAGGACTGAATCAGCTGTAGATAAAACCTGTGTGAACTGTGCTAATTAGTGACTTCTCTGTCATCTTTGTTTTTGGGGGTACTATTTCATATCTCTACTGAATTCAGCATATTTGTCATGATCTCACATTCAGTAGTTGATTGTGATTCATACAAAGCATTTTTTTATTTGTAAAATAACTTGGTGGTAGGGCTGAAGTCCTTCACTGTCGCCCACTGAATAGACAGACAGACAGAGACAGGCTGACCGAAAGAACAGGCTGACAAGACAGACAGACAGACAGCTCTCTCCTCGTAATGATCACACTTCCTGGCAAAAAGGCCTGGAGGAAAATGTTGCAGGATGTCTGGAAAGACGATTAGATAAAGCAGGAAAGGTCCACAGAGACAAAAGAGAGCCATAAACAGTGGTGAACCAGTTATGGTATTGTGAAGACACACACTCCTCTAGATACCTGAACAGCCAGTATAGCATGGTGGTCCCAATGTCAATGTCTTCATCAGTTATCCACTCGGAGGTATACAATGTGCTTATTACATCAACTGTAGTCCCTCACTGGCTAATTCTCAAGGGTCTGTGTCTCTCATCTCGACTGTAACAATGACTCCTTCCCTGTAAGAACACACTAGGCATGTTATCCAGCCAGGCTTTAGACAGGTGAACAGAGCTGAGAGAGGAAAGGCCTCTCCTCTCCAGAGCTGCTGACCAGAGTGTTATCGCCTGCAGACATCTTGGCCGGGGCAGGCAGCCTAGTTTATAAACATTCCTATCTACTGAATGGCAGAGCAGAAATAAATAACTGTGTTAATATGGTGGGAAGGCTGGTTGGAGGGTGTTGGTACTTTTTGGTTTGTGGTGATGATGCCATTCATCACAGTGTGACAGACACTGGGAACCAGGGGCCGCTCCAGCACAATAGGAACTAGGGGACGCTCCAGCACACTAGGAACCAGGGGCCGCTCCAGCACACTGAGAAGCAGGGGCCGCTCCAGCACACTGAGAAGCAGGGGCCACTCCAGCACACTAGGAACCAGGAGCCGCTCCAGCACACTAGGAACCAGGGGCCGCTCCAGCACACTGAGAACCAGGGGCCGCTCCAGCACATCAATCCGCCATATCAGCTATTTGTGAGAATGTATAAAAAAGTAGTTCCTCATTCTCACAGATCCCTCCAGTGTAAAGACACACACACATACAAAATCCAAATTAAATGTGCAACATAAACTTGCGGGGACAAATATTTTACTTGGACACTTTTCTTACACTCACTCTATGACTGACTAAAACAAAAGGGCAACATCATACATACTGTAGTTGGCATGTGTTTAGAGCGTAATTTACTAACTGCAAGCAGGTAAAAAAGCTAGTTAAGGTCAAACTCTTCTCCCCTGTCCCTTTTCCAACTGTGTGTGTGTGTGTGTGTGTGTGTGTGTGTGTGTGTGTGTGTGTGTGTGTGTGTGTGCTGGCAAATAGTATAGCATGTGATTTATGCTTTTGAGAGCAGCGAGATGCGACTTGACATTTTCCTGCTGTGGTGTAGCCCAATTCTGGCTCCATGCTTCATTACATAGCGTTACCCATGCGAGGGCCGACCCAGAAAAAATTGCCTGGACTAGTTCAATGGGAAAATTAGCACACTTCAGGTGCCCTTTGCCATCCTCGACTTCACCTGTGATAACTGACATTTTAATGTCATTAATTTCAATAATGCAATAATTCTCAACACACACCATGTACAGGCAGACACACAACATAGCATTATCTAATGTAAGGTCGTTCCATGTCATTTCAACAAGCCATGACACTCACCATCTCAGATGGGTCTGAAATCATTTTTGTAGTTAGAAACAGGTAAGATTAGAATTCCTGCAACATTTTGTTTAAATTTATGTAATGGTTTTCTTGTGTCGAAGGAGAGGCGGACCAAAACGCAGCGTGGTGATTATTCATGGTTCTTTAATAAAGAAACTATACATGAATAGACTAACAAAAGAAATGTGAAAAACCAAAAACAGCCCTATCTGGTGCAAACACAGAGACAGGAACAATCACCCACAAACCCCAACAGCAAACAGGCTACCTAAATATGGTTCCCAATCAGAGGCAATGACTAACACCTGCCTTCGATTGAGAACCATATCAGGCCAAACACAGAAACAGACAAACTAGACACACAACATAGAATGCCCACTCAGATCACACCCTGACCAAACAAAACATACAAACATACAAAGCAAACTATGGTCAGGGTGTGACAGTACCCCCCGGCGGCTCTGGTGCTGGACGTGGCCCCCACTTCACCATAGTCTTAGTCCGCCCCATTGTCCGCTTCCGTGGCCTCCTAACCACGGCGACCCTTCTAAATGACCCCATTGGACTGAGGGGCAGCTCGGGACAGAGGGGCGGCTCGGGACAGAGGGGCAGCGCCGGACAGGCGGGAGCACCTGTAGGGATGAGACGGAGAGACAGCCTGGTGCGGGGGGCTGCCACCGGAGGGCTGGTGCGTGGAGGTGGTACCGGATAGACCGGACCGTGCAGGCGCACTGGAGCTCTTGAGCACCGAGCCTGCCCAACCTTACCTGGTTGAATGCTCCCGGTCGCCCTGCCAGTGCGGCGAGGTGGAATAGCCCGCACTGGGCTATGCAGGCGAACCGGGGACACCATGCGCAAGGCTGGTGCCATGTAAGCCAGCCCAAGGAGACGCACTGGAGACCAGATGCTTAGAGCCGGCTTCATGGCACTTGGCTCGATGCCCACTCTAGCCCGGCCGATACGTGGAGCTGGTATGTACCGCACCGGGCTATGCACCCGCACTGGGGACACTGTGCGCTTCACAGCATAACACGGTGCCTGCCCGGTCTCCTACCTGACTTCGCCACACTTCCTGTGTGCCTCCCCCCAATAATTTTTTGGGGCTGACTCTCGGGCTTCCATCCACGCCGCCGTGCTGCCTCCTCATACCAGCGCCTCTCCGCCTTCGCCACCTCTAGCTCTTCCTTGGGGCTGCGATATTCTCCTGGCTGTGCCCAGGGTCCTTTACCATCCAACTCATCCTCCCATGTCCAGTCGTCCTTGCGCTGCTCCTGCTGCCGCTGCCTGTCACCACGCCGCTCCGGGACACATGATTCCATTTCTGTTAGTCACATGTCTGTGGAAGTTGTTCAGTTTATGTCTCAGTTGTTCAATCTTATGTTCATACAAATATTTACACATGTTAAGTTTGCTGAAAATAAACGCAGTTGAAGTTTTTTTTTTTTGCTGAGTTTATATATATATTTATTTATTTCCTGGGCTTTCTTACATCTCCTGGATAATGGACAGAAACTTCAAAACCTTATTATGATATATTTTTTGACTGTCTTTTTGCCATTTATGAATGTGTAATTCGATGCAGGCCTATTGGATTTGGTAGTTAAGGTTAAATTCATATATTTTTTTTATATACTTAAATGGGTCCTAAAATTCCAAATCAAATAGCTAAATGATCATCTTAAATCTATTCTATGTCAGTTTATAACCCTCCCTGTAGGTACCATTGACTGGCACAGGATTTGTGCCACAAAGTGACCAAGAAAACCCCCATCTAGTGGTCAGAACCTGGTAATATCAGGATTTACGATGGGACATAAATTAGTCATTGAAGTTGTTAGGATTATCTAATCAAGTGAAAAAGAAACCATCACCAAATTCACTGGGTATACATTACTGGGATGATGAAACAATACTCCAAGCCGCAGCTCCATACTACTATTCAGACATAGAGAACTAATACTATATACTGGTTGTTGGGGTGGGATTGGTGTGGGGTGTAAGGGGGCCGAGGGTGGCTTTCGACCATTTCTTTCTTTGATTATTTCTAAATAATCATTAGAAAAAGTTTGGTCCAAATTGGATGTTAGGTACTATATTTATTGAATGTAATATGAATCTTATAAATTAAAATGGCCAATTTGAATTCAATCAGTTAGCTTAATTTCTCAGAGATCAAATTATATTTCAACAAAATAATGTTGCAAGAATACTAATCGTATCTGTTTCACAACAATCTGAGATGGTGGGTGTCGAAATCAAATTTGTTGTGCTTTTTGAGGTGGGACAACCCCCTACACAAAAATGGATTTCCAACCATTTGGACTCTCCAATGTGCAAGGGACATTTCTATCAACAGCATTATGATAATACAGTCATCCTCCCCTTAGTAGTTTAGATCCAATCTGTAAATCATTAAAGGCCCAGTGCTGTCAAAAACATGATTTCCCGATTTAAAATATATATTTCCACACTATGAGGTTGGAATAATACTATGAAATTATGAAAATGATGATAATGCCCTTTTAGGGTAAGAGCTGTTTGAAAAGACTGCCTGAAAGGCGTTAGAAATGAGTTAATAGACCCTTTAAGAAAGAGAGTTCCGAGCCTCACTGCCAATAACAGCTAGTTTTCCGGGGTGTGTGGTGTGGTGTGTGTGGGGTATCTACAGAGGAAACCGGTCTAGACATTGCTTTCTCTTCTAAACCCACACCCAGACACTTATTATTCACGATTCCGTCTAGTAAGAAAATTTGCTGGCTGTTTTTTTTAAATGATACCTTAAGGTAACCATTAGTTCCAAGGACACCCTGTAGACAGGCCCTTCAGTGGACACGCTGCCCTGTAGACAGGCCCTTCAGTGGACACCCTGCCCTGTAAACAGGCCCTTCAGTGGACACCCTGCCCTGTAGACAGGCCCTTCAGTGGACACCCTGCCCTGTAGACAGGCCCTTCAGTGGACACCCTGCCCTGTAAACAGGCCCTTCAGTGGACACCCTGCCCTGTAAACAGGCCCTTCAGTGGACACCCTGGAGACAGGCCCTTCAGTGGACACCCTGCCCTGTAGACAGGCCCTTCAGTGGACACCCTGCCCTGTAAACAGGCCCTTCAGTGGACACCCTGCCCTGTAAACAGGCCCTTCAGTGGACACCCTGGAGACAGGCCCTTCAGTGGACACCCTGCCCTGTAAACAGGCCCTTCAGTGGACACCCTGCCCTGTAAACAGGCCCTTCAGTGGACACCCTGCCCTGTAAACAGGCCCTTCAGTGGACACCCTGCCCTGTAAACAGGCCTTTCAGTGGACACCCTGCCCTGTGACAGGCCCTTCAGTGGACACCCTGCCCTGTAAACAGGCCCTTCAGTGGACACCCTGCCCTGTAAACAGGCCCTTCAGTGGACACCCTGGAGACAGGCCCTTCAGTGGACACCCTGCCCTGTAGACAGGCCCTTCAGTGGACACCCTGCCCTGTAGACAGGCCCTTCAGTGGACACCCTGCCCTGTAGACAGGCCCTTCAGTGGACACCCTGCCCTGTAGACAGGCCCTTCAGTGGACACCCTGCCCTGTAGACAGGCCCTTCAGTGAACACCCTGCCCTGTAGACAGGCCCTTCAGTGGACACCCTGCCCTGTAGGACACCCTGCCCTGTAGACAGGCCCTTCAGTGGACACCCTGCCCTGTAGACAGGCCCTTCAGTGTGTGTGTGTGTGTGTGTGTGTGTCTGAAAGCGTCCATTGGTTTGCATATGTGTGAGCAGAAAATCGAATCTACGCAACACATTATGTTGTTGGTGTGGGAAAACAATCTGCCCCTGCCTGTGTTAATACTCCATGAAAGGAAATAGCAGCACTGCCAATTTTACATCACAAACCATCCAGAGACACCGGTGGTGTATTGTTGTCCAGTCTCTGAATAGGGAAGTCTCATGGGACATATTTCTCCTCAGCAGTGTCTGAGGACCACACCACCTGCCCCCCCCCAGGTCCACACCAGACCAGCAGAGAGACATGGTGAGAACAGATGGTTGGTTGGAGGATTATAATGTGCCAAAGCAGCCAATTTAACAATTTTCTCTGGCCAAAGTCCATCTCTCCCATTCCGCTATGAACCGGTATCTCATGGTGGATACTGGCTAGGCATAGCACCCATGGGAGGGGAATTGGTGAGGCAATGCCGGCATGCTTTCATTTGTTATGGGTACTGACAGGGCGTGATTGACAAGTGTTATAATTCAATCGAAATTCCAATGCTGCCTCTGCCATAATTCCAATCTAATTTCATAGTTCGGTCAATTAGGCTGGGATTCTGGTCCACAGTAATGTAGGTATGAGCTTGTCAATTCCCATATCATCAGTTGCTGCCGCTGACACTTCTCGTCCATGCACTGTGTATCTTAATTCATTTCAATGCATTTGATTATTGATTTATACAGTATCGATTAGATGCTGTCAGGTGGGAAGGGAACAGGCTTTGTATTTCTCCCATTTATTTTCCGTTCACAGCATGATCACCACCTCTTCATAACCCTGAGGAAGACATTTGAGAGATGGGGAACAGCAGAAAACAGCTTTGCTGTACTAGTCAAAACTGGAGTAAAGTGATAACCTGAGGAGAGCCTTGTGTAGGTAAAAAGCAGGTTGTCTGTGTATTGATGACAGACTGTCGATTGGTCAGGGCTACAGTGGCATGATCTGTCCAGACAATTCCTCTGCACAGAGGTTAAGTTACATCGATCCAGGATTCAGCTTATATTTCATACCAGAGAACAATATTTTTAATTAACATGGACATTTGATTTGATGGATTATACTAAAGAAAAAGCACTGTCCCACAAATCAAGGTTGGAACTCCTTGTTTGATTATCCTCTCCTTGTTAGTCTTAATCAAATTCTATGTTTTATTAATTAAAATGCACATTTTTCATTTTAATTTCACTGATCAAATAGCACTCCACAGCAATTGTTTCTTCATTAAAGAAAGCACTGATCATTAATGAAGTATTTTGACTACTTCATGAAGCTATAAGTGGGGAAGGACAATCAGAAGCAGATCAAACGGCCCGTCTCTAATTGAAGTGGAAAGCACCTCCTCCTCCCCTTTCTCTTCCTCCGCCCCCTTCACCTCTTCCACTTCCCCCTCCTCTTCCTTCTTATTTATGTGGCTATATGAGAAGTGTATGGTGATGAGGGTAACGTGCAATGTACACTGAGATTAAAAATCATTAAAACATGCTCTTTCCATGACATAGACTGACCAGGTGAAAGCTATGATCCCTTATTGATTTCACTTGTTAAATCCACTTCAAATTAGTGTAGATGAAGGGGAGGAGACAGGTTAAAGAAGGATTTATACGCCTTGAGACAATGGAGACATGGAGTGTGTATGTGTGCCATTCAGAGGGTGAATTGGCAAGACAAAAGATTTAAGCGCCTTTGAACGGGGTATGGTAGTAGGTGCCAGGTGCACCGGTTTCTGTTAAGGTTTTTCATGCTCAACAGTTTCCTGTGTGTATCAAGGATGGTCCACCACCCAAAGGACATCCAGCCAACTTGACACAACTGTGAGAAGCATTGTAGTCAACATGGGCCAGCATCCCTGTGGAACGCTTTCGACACCTTGTAATCCATGCCCCAACTAATTGAGGCTGTTCTGAGGGCAGAAGAAGGGGGGTGCATCTCAATATCAGGAAGGTGTTCTTAATGTTTGGAGTACTCAGTATATGTACTATGCTGAGTGTGTAATGTGTCTATTTTGTATACAGCCGTACTGTGTGTCTAAGACAATAATCCCCTTAAAGTTCATCCTATCCACATCACTGAGGATCTACCATGGTCCAAAACACACCAACACAGTCGTAAAGAGGCCACGACAACGCCTCTTTCATCTCAGGAGGCTGAAAAGATTCGTCACGGGCCCTCAGATCCTCAAAAAGTTCTACAGCTGCTCCACTGAGAGCATCTTAACTGGCTACAGCACCGCTTGTTATGGCAACTGCTTGACTTCCGACCGCAAGGCGCTACAGAGGGTAGTGCGAACGGTCCAGTACACATCACACCGGGTTGACCCCATTGATCATCAGATATCATCTTAAAAACTGCAAACATTTGTCTCCACCCCATGGCAAAATGAGTAGAGTTGCAGGGGGTACATAGATGTGGGTACACAGACCCACAAGCCACTATGGCCCCTCATGATGAGTTCCAGTTTTTTGTGGCCTCTACCCTGCACTATAGGAACACGTGTTAGTGCCACACTCACTCACACAGGGAGAATAGTTTCTGTGCATGTATTTGCTACCTCAGACAGATGCACAACTGAGAACCACAAGAAGTTGTAAATCAGAGGGCACAGAAGACTGCAACAAAACATCTGAATCTAGATCTTTATTACTACAAAACCAAACAACAACCCAAAAAAAAATCTAGCAAGATTTCCAGAAGTATGTTTGTCATTGTGTGTGTTTTGTGCACGGCTGTGATGTGATATCATCATTAAAACAAGGTCAACAATTTTAAATAGCTGCCTGGTTGTGATCATGGTAATAATTAAAATCCCAAAATTGTAAAAAATATATTTGAATTGGCATGTTTTTTAAACTTTTTTTTCCCACCAGTGTTGTATCTACAGGCATGCTTGCATCGGATATGCATTGGGGTATTTCATTTTACTTACGTTCTTTTTCTTGACAACAAATGTATCCACTTAATTACGACGTCAGACTAGCCAATGCTAAAGCATTTTTACATGTCTTTAAAAACAAAGGGGAGGGGGGACAGAACAGGGGTTACTGGAATACTGTCTTTTAAACAGCAATATAACATTTGAACTGAGCAACAGAGAAACCATTAGTGAGGAAAGGTATCTAGGATACGCCTCAATATCTCTTTTTTTGTATCCAGACTGAGCTTTCAGTAAACACACACAAACAACGCAGTTCAGGGACAGGACACCTTCAGTTCAGGGACAGGGCACATTCAGTTCAGGGAGAGGACACCTTCAGTTCAGGGAGAGGACACATTCAGTTCAGGGAGAGGACACCTTCAGTTCAGGGAGAGGACACCTTCAGTTCAGGGACAGGACACATTCAGTTCAGGGACAGGACACATTCAGTTCAGGGAGGGTTCACACATTCAGTTCAGGGAGAGGACACATTCAGTTCAGGGAGAGGACACATTCAGTTCAGGGACAGGACACATTCAGTTCAGGGAGAGGACACATTCAGTTCAGGGAGAGGACACATTCAGTCAGGGAGGGAAATTCAGGACACATTCAGTTCAGGGAGGACACATTCAGTTCAGGGACACATTCAGTTCAGGGAGAGGACACATTCAGTTCAGGGAGAGGACACATTCAGTTCAGGGAGAGGACACATTCAGTTCAGGGAGAGGACACATTCAGTTCAGGGAGAGGACACATTCAGTTCAGGGAGAGGACACATTCAGTTCAGGGAGAGGACACATTCAGTTCAGGGAGAGGACACATTCAGTTCAGGGAGAGGACACATTCAGTTCAGGGAGAGGACACATTCAGTTCAGGGAGAGGACACATTCAGTTCAGGGAGAGGACACATTCAGTTCAGGGAGAGGACACATTCAGTTCAGGGAGAGGACACATTCCCAAGTCAACATGAAGCAGTGACATTTTTCAGAAAAAAAGAGAAAAGACAAAAGAGAAAAAGCATTGAAATTCAAAAACGGTTTCAGTCTCTTTTACTTGATGAATAAGAGGTGATATAAGAAGAGAAGCACATTTTGTCTTGAATGTTACATTTCATATCCTCCTTCAGATTTTCAAGCTTTAAGAAGAAATGATCCTATATATGCGCTGCAAGACTTGTGCTATTGGGACATATTGGGCATTTGAGGAATCAACAACTAACAACAATAATAATACTAATAATTAATAACAATAATAATAATGAGAGGCAATCAGCTTGGAGAGAAATAGGATAGGGAAGGAGGATAGGCTTCTGTATGTGCTTCACAGGGAGTAGAGAAAAATCCACATTTTATTTTCAATGGTCCTTACTCTTTTTTTCTCAAACAAGTGAAATAGAGGGTTTTTACAAGTAGCTGGAGTGAGATGATGGGGCAGCAAAAAGAGCTACTCCAGTGTTACCTCTCACCCCACCACACCCTCTCTGCAGTCCTGTACATGAGTTTCAGGGGATCCATTCCTCCCTTCAGTCGCCCCTCTTCTCCGCTCGTTCTCTTCCAGCCAAGGGCTCTGTCTCTGGCGTAGCCAGCAGCGGCAGCCCTGGGTCAGGTCTGGAGGAGCTGGAGTTCTTTCAGTACACGATGGGAGGCTTGGTGTAGGGTCTGTTCTCTGTTAGGGAAACAGAAACATCAGTTAATCAAGCCATCCATCTGTACTACCTCTATTAAGTCATCCATCCATCCGTACTACCTCTATTAAGTCATCCATCCATCTGTACTACCTCTATTAAGTCATCCATCCATCCGTACTACATCTATTAAGTCATCCATCCATCCTTACTACCTCTATTAAGTCATCCATCCATCCGTACTACCTCTATTAAGTCATCCATCCATCCTTACTACCTCTATTAAGTCATCCATCCATCCTTACTACCTCTATTAAGTCATCCATCCATCCTTACTACCTCTATTAAGTCATCCATCCATCCTTACTACCTCTATTAAGTCATCCATCCATCCGTACTACCTCTATTAAGTCATCCATCCATCCGTACTACATCTATTAAGTCATCCATCCATCCGTACTACCTCTATTAAGTCATCCATCCATCCGTACTACATCTATTAAGTCATCCATCCATCCTTACTACCTCTATTAAGTCATCCATCCATCCTTACTACCTCTATTAAGTCATCCATCCATCCGTACTACCTCTATTAAGTCATCCATCCATCCGTACTACCTCTATTAAGTCATCCATCCATCTGTACTACCTCTATTAAGTCATCCATCCATCCGTACTACATCTATTAAGTCATCCATCCATCCTTACTACCTCTATTAAGTCATCCATCCATCCGTACTACCTCTATTAAGTCATCCATCCATCTGTACTACCTCTATTAAGTCATCCATCCATCCGTACTACATCTATTAAGTCATCCATCCATCCTTACTACCTCTATTAAGTCATCCATCCAT
Source organism: Oncorhynchus tshawytscha (assembly GCF_018296145.1). Classification (NCBI taxonomy): domain Eukaryota; kingdom Metazoa; phylum Chordata; class Actinopteri; order Salmoniformes; family Salmonidae; genus Oncorhynchus; species Oncorhynchus tshawytscha. The sequence continues at coordinate 30,671,751 of NC_056461.1, read as the reverse complement.
CCGTACTACATCTATTAAGTCATCCATCCATCCTTACTACCTCTATTAAGTCATCCATCCATCCGTACTACCTCTATTAAGTCATCCATCCATCCATCCATCTGTACTACCTCTATTAAGTCATCCATCCATCCTTACTACCTCTATTAAGTCATCCATCCATCCGTACTACCTCTATTAAGTCATCCATCCATCCTTACTACCTCTAGTAAGTCATCCATCCATCCCTACTACCTCTATTAAGTCATCCATCCATCCGTACTACCTCTATTAAGTCATCCATCCATCCTTACTACCTCTAGTAAGTCATCCATCCATCCCTACTACCTCTAGTAAGTCATCCATCCATCCCTACTACCTCTATTAAGTCATCCATCCATCCCTACTACCTCTATTAAGTCATCCATCCATCCTTACCACCTATATTAAGTCATCCATCCATCCTTACTACCTCTATTAACAGACATAGTAAGTAAGGTTTACCCTGAGAAACACATTTGCCATGTATACTTGTTGAAGATGTTGTCAGTATGAGTTTTACATTTTGGAAACTATCTCTTCTGCATATAAATAAAGTTGTTTACGCTCCAGAGGGTGTATATATTTCAAATGATGTGAAACTGAGTTTGTGATTTTTCAAGTTTTCCACGAGCATGAGAATAAAAGTTCAAGAGCAACCAATGGATTAAGTATCTATCTCCTTTAATGAAATGTGCGTCAGGAATAATATGGGCGATGAATCATTTAGTGTTAGTTGTCAACAGGAGGGGACATCTGAAAGGAAAACAGCTGGATAACTGTGACTGGAGTCAGCAGCTGCGTGTTAGTCTCTACATGGTAGTGAAGTACCGGTAGATCATCTCGCAGGAGTGGTTCTGCATGTTTCATATGTGTTCTGGGAACTGGGAAAAGACAACATAACATAGGATGAAACAGCACTGTTCGGTGGTGTTGGAGGATGAGGACCAGAAAGAGAGAAAAAGAGAGAGGGATGAACTGTCTGTCTGTCTGTCTGTCTGTCTGTCTGTCTGTCTGTCTGTCTGTCTGTCTGTCTGTCTGTCTGTCTGTCTGTCTGTCTGTCTGTCTGTCTGTCTGTCTGTCTGTCTGTCTGTCTGTCTGTCTGTCTGTCTGTAATAAGTATAAGTATAATAAGTATTTAAGTATTTGGTCAATAACAAAAGTTTATCTCAATACTTTGTTATTTACGCTTTGTTGGCAATGACAGAGGTCAAATGTTTTCTGTAAGTCTTCACAAGGTTTTCACACACTGTTGCTGGTATTTTGGCCCATTCTTCCATGCAGATCTCCTCTAGAGCAGTGATGTTTTGGGGCTGTTGCTGGGCAACACGGACTTTCAACTCCCTCCAAAGATTTTCTATGGGGTTGAGATCTGGAGACTGGCTAGGCCACTCCAGAACCTTGAAATGCTTCTTACGAAGCCACTCCTTCGTTGCCCGGGCGGTGTGTTTGGGATCATTGTCATGCTGAAAGACCCAGCCACGTTTCATATTCAATGCCCTTGCTGATGGAAGGAGGTTTTCACTCAAAATCTCAGAATACATGGCCCCATTCATTCTTTCCTTTACACGGATCAGTCGTCCTGGTTCCTTTGCAGAAAAACAGCCTCAAAGCATGATGTTTCCACCCCCATGCTTCACAGTAGGTATGGTGTTCTTTGGATGCAACTCAGCATTCTTTGTCCTCAAAACACGACGAGTTGAGTTTTTACCAACATTTTCTATTTTGGTTTCATCTGACCATATGACATTCTCCCAATCTTCTTCTGGATCATTCAAATGCTCTCTAGCAAACTTCAGACGGACCTGGACATGAACTGGCTTAAGCAGGGGGACACGTCTGGCACTTCAGGATTTGAGTCCCTGGCGGCGTAGTGTGTTACTGATGGTCGGCTTTGTTACTTTGGTCCCAGCTCTCTGCAGGTCATTCACTAGGTCCCCCCGTGTGGTTCTGGGATTTTTGCTCACCGTTCTTGTGATCATTTTGACCCCACGGGGTGAGATCTTGCGTGGAGCCCCAGATCGAGGAAGATTATCAGTGGTCTTGTATGTCTTCCATTTCCTAATAATTGCTCCCACAGTTGATTTCTTCAAACCAAGCTGCTTACCTATTGCAGATTCAGTCTTCCCAGCCTGGTGCAGGTCTACAATTTTGTTTCTGGTGTCCTTTGACAGCTCTTTGGTCTTGGCCATAGTGGAGTTTGGAGTGTGACTGTTTGAGGTTGTGGACAGGTGTCTTTTATACTGATAACAAGTTCAAACAGGTGCCATTAATACAGGTAACGAGTGGAGGACAGAGGAGCCTAGGTCTGAAGAAGTTAGGTCTGTGAGAGCCAGAAATCTTGCTTGTTTGTAGGTGACCAAATACTTATTTTCCACCATAATTTGCAAATAAATTCAAAAAAAAGATTTTGTGGATTTTTTTCTTCTCATTTTGTCTGTCATAGTTGAAGTGTACCTATGATGAAAATTACAGGCCTCTCTCTCTGTCTGTCCGTCCGTCCGTCCGTCCGTCCGTCCGTACGTCCGTACGTACGTACGTACGTATGTACGTATGTATGTATGTATGTATGTATGTATGTATGTATGTATGTATGTATGTATGTATGTATGTATGTATGTATGTCTATACTGTCTGTCTGTACTGTCTGTCTGTCTATTATGTCTGTCTGTCTGTCTGTCTGTCTGTCTGTCTGTCTGTCTGTCTGTCTGTCTGTCTGTCTGTCTGTCTGTCTGTCTGTCTGTCTGTCTGTCTGTCTGTCTGTCTGTCTGTCTGTCTGTCTGTCTGTCTGTCTGTCTGTACTGTCTGTACTGTCTGTCTGTACTGTCAGAGTAGAAAGACGAGAAGAGCAACACTCCTTGATTCTCAAATTTTATTCCAACGTTAATATGTTAATATGTACGGTCAGGATGAAAACGGTCAGGATGAAAACGGTCAGGATGGCGGTGACAGGACAGGGTGAAAACAGGATGGGGACAGGGTGACAACGGTCAGGATGGCAATGGTCAGGATGACAGGAGGATGAGGATGAAAACGGTTAGGATGACAACGGTCAGGATGGCAACGGACAGGATGACAACGGACAGGGTGACAACGGTCAGGATGGCAACGGACAGGGTGACAACGGTCAGGATGGCAATGGTCAGGATGACAACGGTCAGGATGACAACGGTCAGGATGACAACGGTCAGGATGGCAACGGTCAGGATGGCAACGGTCAGGATGACAACGTTCAGGATGGCAACGGTCAGGACGGCAACGGTCATGATGGCAATGGTCAGGATGGCAACGGTCAGGATGACAACGTTCAGGATGGCAATGGTCAGGATGGCAACGGTCAGGATGGCAACGGTCAGGATGACAACGGTCCGGATGGCAACGGTCAGGATGACAACGTTCAGGATGGCAACGGTCAGGATGGCAACGGTCAGGATGACAACGGTCAGGATGACAACATCTGACATTGTGTTTACGTCTGTTCTATCTGCTTTGTTTAACCTTCTCAGAATGTGCAGCGTGACGTGGAAACATGTAGTGTTCTGGCAGAATGGCTGTATGTTGCAGCTCCTCTGGGAACTCTCCTCAGCAGCTCCATCCATATTTAACACGGCTCTGGTCTTCTGGCCCTCTGGCCCTCTTTTTTCTGCATAGACTGCAAACGGCCTAATTGCAGCCGATCTGGGACTGCCATAAAGATTCACCTTGATATTTCATGCTCGCTCTTTTTTGCCAATTAGTGAGTTGCAAACTTGGAAATGAACGGTACCCAAGGGTCTCATTTGGTGTATGTAAGTATAGTGTTTGTTTTGAACTAAAGCAGGTTAGGAGATTTTTGCTTATTTGGGTGTAGATTATTCCTGTAGGTGAATATGCTGAAATGTTGTTTAATGAACAGGTGGTTGTGATAGGTGCCAGAGTGAAGACAAGTGTGTTAGTGTTGTTGAGGTCCTCATTTATCCTTTCTGGGTCCATCTCGTTGATTACTTTGCTCTCCCTGTGTCACCCCCCAACTCCTCTCTCACCCCCACCTCCCTCTCTCACCTCTCTCTCTCTTTACTCTCACCCCTGCCTCTCTCTCTCACCCCACCTCCCTCTCTCTCACCCTCACCTCCCTCTCTCTCAACCCAACTCCCTCTCTCACCATCATCTCCCTCTTGCTTCCTCTCACCCCCACCTCCCTGTCTCCCACCATCACCTCCCTCTCTCTTTACTTTCACCATCACCTCCCTCTCTCTCTCACCCCACCTCCCTCTCTCTCACCCCACCTCCCTCTCTCTCACCATCACCTCCCTCTCTCTCACCCCACCTCCCCCTCTCTCACATCACATCACCTCCCTCTCTCTCACCCCACCTCCCTCTCTCTCACCATCACCTCCCTCTCTCTCACCCCACCTCCCTCTCTCTCTCACCATCACCTCCCTCTCTCTCACCCCACCTCCATGTCTCTCTCACCATCACCTCCCTCTTTCTCACCCCACCTCCCTCTCTCTCTTACCCCATCTCCCTCTCTCTCACCCCACCTCCCTCTCTCTCACCCCACCTCCCTGTCTCTCACTCTCACCTCCCTCTCTCTTTACTCTCACCATCACCTCCCCTCTCTCTCACCATCACCCCCTCTCTCACCATCACCTCCCTCTCTCTCTCCCCACCTCCCTCTCTCTCTCACCCCACCTCCCTCTCTCTCTCACCATCACCTCCCTCTCTCTCACCCCACCTCCCTCTCTCTCTCACCATCACCCCCTCTCTCTCACCCCACCTCCCTCTCTCTCACCATCACCTCCCTCCCTCTTTCTCACCCCACCTCCCTCTCTCTCACCCCACCTCCCTCTCTCTCACCATCACCTCCCTCGCTCTTTCTCACCCCACCTCCCTCTCTCTCTCTCTCTCACCCCACCTCCCTCTCTCTCACCATCACCTCCCTCCCTCTTTCTCACCCCACCTCCCTCTCTCTCACCATCACCTCCCTCTCTCTTTACTCTCTCACCCCACCTCCCTCTCTCTCTCACCATCACCTCCCTCTCTCTCACCATCACCTCCTTCTCTCTCTCACCCCACCCCACCTCCCTCTCTCTCACCCCACCTCCTCTCTCTCACCATCACCTGCCTCTCTCTCACCCCAACTCCCTCTCTCTCTCACCATCACCTCCCTCTCTCTCACCCCACCTCCCTCTCTCTCTCACCATCACATCCCTCTCTCTCACCCCACCTCCCTCTCTCTCACCATCACCTCCCTCCCTCTTTCTCACCCCACCTCCCGCTCTCTCACCATCACCTCCCTCTCTCTTTACTCTCTCACCCCACCTCCCTCTCTCTCTCTCCATCACCTCCCTCTCTCTCTCACCATCACCTCCCTCTCTCTCACCCCACCTCCCTCTCTCTCTCACCATCACCTCCCTCTCTCTCACCCACCTCCCTCTCTCTCCTCCCTCCTCCCTCTCTCTCTCACCATCACCTCCCTCTCTCTCACCCCACCTCCCTCTCCCTCTCACCATCACCTCCCTCTCTCTCACCCCACCTCCCCCTCTCTCTCACCATCACCTCCCTCTCTCTCACCATCACCTCCCTCTCTCTCTCACCATCACCTCCCTCTCTCTCACCATCACATCCCTCTCTCTCTCACCATCACCTCCCCCTCTCTCTCACCATCACCCCCTCTCTCTCTCACCATCACCTCCATCTCTCTCTCACCATCACCTCCCTCTCTCTCACCATAACCTCCCTCTCTCTCACCCCACCTCCCTCTCTCTCTCACCACCACCTCTCTCTCTCTCTCTCACCATCACCTCCCTCTCTTCTCTCACCATCACCTCCCTCTCTCTCACCCCACCTCCCTCTCTCTCACACCATCACCTCTCTCTCTCTCACCATCATCTCCCTCTCTCTCACCATAACCTCCCTCTCTCTCACCCCACCTCTCTCTCTCTCTCACCATCACCTCTCTCTCTCACCATCACCTCCCTCTCTCTCACCATCACCTCCCTCCCTCTCTCTCACCCCACCTCTCTCTCTCTCTCTCTCTCACCATCACCTCCCTCTCTCTCACCATCACCTCCCTCTCTCTCACCCCACCTCCCTCTCTCTCACACCATCACCTCTCTCTCTCTCACCATCATCTCCCTCTCTCTCACCATAACCTCCCTCTCTCTCACCCCACCTCCCTCTCTCTCTCACCATCACCTCTCTCTCTCACCATCACCTCCCTCTCTCTCACCATCACCTCCCTCCCTCTCTCTCACCCCACCTCCCTCTCTTTCTCACCATCACCTCCCTCTCTCTCTTACCATCACCTCCCTCTCTCTCACCCCACCCCACCTCCCTCTCGCTCACCATCACCTCCCTCCCTCTCTCTCACCCCACCTCCCTCTCTTTCTCACCATCACCTCCCTCTCTCTCACATCACCTCCCTCTCTCTCTCACCCCACCTCTCTCCCTCTCTCTCTCTCTCTCTCTCACCATCACCTCCCTCTCTCTCACCCCACCTCTCTCCCTCTCTCACCATCACCTCCCTCTCTCTCACCCCACCTCCCTCTCTCACCATCACCTCCCTCTCTCTCACCATCACCATCACCTCCCTCTCTCTCACCCCACCTCCCTCTCTCTTTACTCTCACCACCACCTCCCTCTCTATCACCCCACCTCCCTCTCTCTTTACTCTCACCCCACCTCCCTCTCTCTTTATTCTCCCTCTCGTCTCTTAATCGGCTTGTAAAATGATGTCACCTTCGTTTGTATTCAGCAGTTTCTGTTACCTCCACTCACATAGATGAATAAAAAAGACACAGGTCGGCATAATAAACCAACACACAGAGGAACCTGAGAAAGCGTAAAAAGCTTTTAGGCCCAGAAGTGGGATCTCAGCAAGGACAATCAAACCTAATGAAATCAGTTGTCAGTGCTAAGCTTGCAAAACTGTGAAGTCCAACTTGGGAGTGAAGCGAGGTGTAATTAGATTCCTCTCAGTGTAATGGATGGGCTGTGGGGGAGGAGGGGCCGGACAACATACTCCTAACTGGAGCTCTTAAACCCCTGTGAGAGAGTCAGTCGACTCCCAGTCCCCAAACAGCCAGGAGCTTCAGGTGTGGCCCCACGTGTCCAGCCGCAGCATCCCCACAGACAGACACCTCTGCTGGGCATGGTGGTGGTGAGGCACTGGGCAGTCTAGTAGTGGACTGGGACTGGACAAACACACCTCATCAGCATGATGAGGCTCCAAGCCGGCACAGATGAAACAGAGCTTCATTTAATAGCACTGTAATTCAGATGGATTGAGGTGGGTACCAGGCTGAAAAGTGCCACCGGTGTAATTCAGATGGATTGCTACCTAGTGAATGTAATCATTGACAGGTAGGAAGGGAATAGATGTAACGAACGCTTTCATAACGGTAGTTCAGATTTCATCAGCCAATCGCGATGAGGCTTGAATGCCATATTACAGAGATGATTCTCTTTTAAAACTTTAGTCAAAGGAAAGTTCTTCACAGCATTAGAAAAAACACAGGAAGAAGATAGATTTCCTTTAAGCAGTTACACAGGGACTAAAGACTAAAATCCTCAGGCTTAGGGGTGACTGTGGTGTCTACAACAGAGATGGTCAAGGGTCGGGTTTTATTGGTCAAGGCAGATGTTATGTTTTTTTAATGTTTTTATGTTTTCTGTTTATGCTCCTAATGAGGGTACAGAGAGTATTGTTGTATTTGATAAAATAAAGGAAACCTGAAGACAGTGTGACCAACAGGGGTGTATGGTTTTAGGGGGAGACTGGAACTGTACAGTGGATTTTACTGTTGATCGCACTGCTGAAGAACCTCACCTGCAGTCAGCTACCTGCCTGTCCGGTCTATTAACTGAGTTTGAGCTTTCTGATGTGTGGAGAGTAAGGAATGCAAAAGTTAGGCGGTACACATGGTTAAAAGTTAATGAAGGTGGTGTCAGTGCAGCAAGGTTAGACAGGTTGTATGTATCTGATCACTACTGTAGTATGGTTGGAAGGTTAGACAGGTTGTATGTATCTGATCACTACTGTAGTAGGGTTGAAAGGTTAGACAGGTTGTATGTATCTGATCACTACTGTAGTAGGGTTGCAAGGTTAGACAGGTTGTATGTATCTGATCACTTCTGTAGTAGGGTTGGAAGGTTAGACAAGTTGTATGTATCTGATCACTACTGTAGTAGGGTTGGAAGGTTAGACAGGTTGTATGTATCTGATCACTACTGTAGTAGGGTTGGAAGGTTAGACAGGTTGTATGTATCTGATCACTACTGTAGTAGGGTTGGAAGGTTAGACAGGTTGTATGTATCTGATCACTACTGTAGTAGGGTTGGAAGGTTAGACAGGTTGTATGTATCTGATCACTACTGTAGTAGGGTTGGAAGGTTAGACAGGTTGTATGTATCTGATCACTACTGTAGTAGGGTTGGAAGGTTAGACAGGTTGTATGTATCTGATCACTACTGTAGTAGGGTTGGAAGGTTAGACAGGTTGTATGTATCTGATCACTATTGTGGTAGGGTTGGAAGGTGTGATATTACTCCTGTGTGTTTTTATGATCACCATAATGTGTCTGTTGATATTCACTTGTCCTGTCCACGAAGGTCATCACCTTATTGGTATTGTATTGTTAAGTTGTTACATGATGTCATGTTTTGTGAAAAGTTTGTTGTTTTGGAGGGTTACGAAATTGAATTTTGAGTCCTTGAGACAATGGTGGGAGGTTGGGAAGGCCCAAATACGAGTGTTTTTTCACCTAATACCTTTTTTGCACTTTTGGTTAGAGCCTGTAAGTAAGCATTTCACACTGTAAGGTCTACACCTGTTGTATTCAGTGCACGTGACAAATAAACTTTGATTTGAACAGTATACTGCTCTGTCTCATATTGAAGTTAGAGAGACTATCAGGTCTCCCTGATGGGAAGGTGACCACGGATGACGGTGAGATGCGCCAACGTGCAGTGGATTTCTACTCTGCCCTCTATAAGGCGAAGGATTGTGATTCTCTGTGTACTGAACAGTTGTTACATGGACTTCCTCAATTGGGCCCTGAACAGCGAGTTGCTCTGGACTCTGACATTACTCTACAGGAGCTGTCCACAGCAGTTATGCAGCTCTCATCAGGCTGAGCTCCTGGCATCGATGGTTTACCATCTGAGTTCTATAAGCACTGTTGGGGTGGATTTGTATGAAGTGGTTCCTATATCCTGTCAACGTGCTGTACTTTCATTGTTGCCAAAAAAAGGGAATTTGGCTCTTCTAAAAAATTGGCTACCTGTTGCATTGCTGTGTGCATAATATATAATTTTATCTAACTGTCTCTCAAACAGGTTCAACGAGTATCTGGGGCTGTTGGTCCACAAGGACCAGTCTTACTGTGTACCTGACCGCTCTGTTGTTGATAACTTGTGTCTAATAAGAGATGTTTTAGACATTTGTAAACTGATGTGAATGTGGGTTTACTTTCTTTGGATCAGGAAAAGGCTTTTGGCCGTGTGGACCACCAGTACTTGTTCAAAACAATGAAAGCCTTTGGTTTTGGGGATGTCTTTTTGTCTTGGATGAGTTTATTGTATGTTGGGGCCTCATGTATGATGAAGGTGGGGGTGGTTTGAGCTGCCCCATCCTCATCCAAAGGGGCATCAGGCAGGGATGCCCACTTTCAGGGCAGTTATATTGTCTGGTAATTGAACCAATGCTTTGTTTTTTAAGAGCGAGACTTACTGGTTTCTCTGTGCCAGGGGTTATGAAGGGTCAATTTCTTTTGGTCTTGACAACATTGGATTAAAGCTGCGGGGGGGGGTGATTTGTCTGGACTGACTCCATTTTATGAGTCTGTTATGCAGGCTTGGAGAGTTTTTGTCAAGTCCCGTAAGGCCGGCACGCCACCAGGGATGTGGCTTTTTGAAGAGGCTCTTTTTTACAACACTGCCATCCAGTCCCGTGCTCTGGGTTCAGCCAGCCTACGTTCATGTCTGCTAGGCGTGGGGTGTACCAAGCTGGGTCATCTGCGGAGTAGGAGCAGATCGTTGGAGGAGCTGGGAGAAAGAGCGGGGATCCGATCATCTCGTCTACTCAGGAAGGTCGTAGCTGAGGTCTGCGACTCCTCCAGTACTTCATTGGCAGTATGTGACTGACACTTCCAAATCTGATTGGTGGACGAAGGGTCTTGATCATGTGTTCCCTGCGCTGAATGTTAGTGCTGTGGTGGGGGCATTAGAGGAGGACGTGGGGATGCTGTTTTCCTTCAATACCCCGGAGCTGGAGGAGTTCAAGGTGGGAAAGAAGGCCATGTACAAAATCTGTGTAAAAGTGTCCCGTCATTTTTCCCTGGTAGGGGTCAAATCTACGAGGTGGGCGGGTGTGTTCGGTCCAGGTGCCTCCCCAAAAGGCTGTTGGCGGTCTTTATACAAACTGCCTATTGAAATGACGACAGCTGACCTACAATGGAGGATAATATATTGAGCCATAGTCACCAATATGCATTTGGTACACCTGGATCCTACTGTTGGGGAGGGATGTCCAATATGCATCTGGTACACCTGGATCCTACTGTTGGGGAGGGGTGTCCAATATGCATCTGGTACACCTGGATCCTACTGTTGGGGAAGGGTGTCCAACATACATCTGGTACACCTGGATCCTACTGTTGGGGAGGGATGTCCAACATGCATCTGGTACACCTGGATCCTACTGTTGGGGAGGGGTGTCCAATATGCATCTGGTACACCTGGATCCTAATCTTGGGGAGGGGTGTCCAACATGCATCTGGTACACCTGGATCCTCCTGTTGAGGAGGGGTGTCCAATATGCATCTAGTACACCTGGATCCTACTGTTGGGGAAGGGTGTCCAACATACATCTGGTACACCTGGATCCTACTGTTGGGGAGGGGTGTCCAATATGCATCTGGTACACCTGGATCCTACTGTTGGGGAGGGGTGTCCAATATGCATCTGGTACACCTGGATCCTACTGTTGGGGAAGGGTGTCCAACATACATCTGGTACACCTGGATCCTAATCTTGGGGAGGGGTGTCCAACATGCATCTGGTACACCTGGATCCTCCTGTTGGGGAGGGGTGTCCAATATGCATCTGGTACACCTGGATCCTACTGTTGGGGAGGGATGTCCAACATGCATCTGGTACACCTGGATCCTATTGTTGGGGAGGGGTGTCCAATATGCATCTGGTACACCTATTCGGGGAGTAGGGGTCTGTGAACGTGGTGGGAATGCTGGAGGGAATGTTGGCAGCGAGACTGAGGGTTGAGTTTGCCTACAACAAAATGGTTAACAATATTGATCTGTTTATGAGTATATGTGGTATTCAGAGGCTGTTGTGTTTAGTTACTGTGGAGGAAGATTTGGTGTTGTGTTTAGTTACTGTGGAGGAAGATTTGGTGTTGTGTTTAGTTACCGTGGAGGAAGATTTGGTGTTGTGTTTAGTTACTGTGGAGCAAGATTTGGTGTTGTGTTTAGTTACTGTGGAGCAAGATTTGGTGTTGTGTTTAGTTACTGTGGAGAAAGATTTGGTGTTGTGTTTAGTTACTATGGAGAAAGATTTGGTGTTGTGTTTAGTTACTGTGGAGAAAGATTTGGTGTTGTGTTTAGTTACTGTGGAGAAAGATTTGGTGTTGTCTTTTTAATTGATGTGTAACCATGGTTTTGTTTGAGTGTTTATCGTGTTGTGAGTTCCCAGACCCAATAAAGGTTATTCAAACTCTCTCTCTCCCTCTATCGTATCTCTCTCTCTATCTTCTCTCTCTCTCTGTCTATCTTTCTCTCTCTCGCTGTGTCTCTCTGTCTATCTTTCTCTCTCTCGCTGTCTCTCTCTCACAGTCTCTCTCTCTGTCTATCTTTCTCTCTCTCGCTGTCTCTCTCTCGCTGTCTCTCTCTCACAGTCTCTCTCTCTGTCTTTCTTTCTCTCTCTCGCTGTCTCTCTCTCACAGTCTCTCTCTCTGTCTTTCTTTCTCTCTCTCGCTGTCTCTCTCTTTGTCTATCTTTCTCTCTCTCGCTGTCTCTCTCTCACAGTCTCTCTCTCTGTCTTTCTTTCTCTCTCTCGCTGTCTCTCTCTTTGTCTATCTTTCTCTCTCTCGCTGTCTCTCTCTCACAGTCTCTCTCTCTGTCTTTCTTTCTCTCTCTCGCTGTCTCTCTCTTTGTCAATCTTTCTCTCTCTCGCTGTCTCTCTCTCACAGTCTCTCTCTCTGTCTTTCTTTCTCTCTCTCGCTGTCTCTCTCTTTGTCTATCTTTCTTTCTCTAGCTGTCTCTCTCTCTCAGTCTCTCTCTCTGTCTTTCTTTCTCTCTCTAGCTGTCTCTCTCTCGCTGTCTCTCTCTAGCTGTCTCTCTCTCGCTGTCTCTCTCTCGCTGTCTCTCTCTCTGTCTCTCGCTCTGTCTTGCGTGTCAGGGGAGGAGTGCTGTCTGTCTGTCCTTCGCATGGCCATCAGCAGTTCTCCTTGATGCCCTAAAGGTCAGAAATGCCATGGCCCCATAATCCCCATCTCCACGCTGTCATTAGTAACAACTGGCTCACACAGGAAAGCGGTACACTCAGGGTCACGACAAATACATGGATTTACAAGGCCAGCACAGGAGAATGTCAGAGCATTATGTCTTACTATAAGGAACACAGTAGTAACTGGGATTAACAATGAAATCACAAGGGGGTTGTGTTTGTGTTTTTTTTGTGCTCGCTGCAACACTGTCAATATAACCAGCCATGAAACATGTCTGTGAACCTCTGTCTACATCTCCGATGTTATGGTTAAGATTCATAGTTTTAGCTCTGAGTTGTTTTAGGACTGAAGTCTCATAGGGATATAAGAGAGGTAACATGTTTAGGTAATTCTGGGTGGAGGAGGAGGAGGGGAGAGTGGAGGAGGAGGGTGGAGGAGGAGGAGGGAGGGTGGAGGAGGAGTGCAGGGTGGAGGAGGAGGGGGAGAGGGAGGAGGAGGGAGGGTGGAGGAGGAGGAGGGGGGGTGGAGGAGGGGAGAGTGGAGGGGGAGGGTGGAGGAGGAGGGGAGGGTAGAGGAGGAGGGTGGAGGAGGGGAGGGTGAATGAGGAGGAGGGGAGGGTGGAGGTGGGAAGGGTGGAGGAGGGGAGGGTGGAGGAGGATGGGAGAGAGGAGGAGGGGAGAGTGGAGGGGGAGGGTGGAGGAGGAGGACGAGGGGAGGGTGAAGGTGGGGGTTCTACAGAGAATGGAAGCTTGAAACATATATGCAACACCATCAGTTTGAGAGAGAGAGAGAGAGCGAGAGAGAGAGAGAGAGAGAGAGAGAGAGAGAGAGAGAGAGAGAGAGAGAGAAAGAGAGAGAAAGAGAGAGAGACAGAGGAGAGAGAGAGGGAGAGAGAGAGAGAGAGGAGAGAGAGAGAGAGAGTGAGAGAGAGAGAGAGAGAGAGAGAGAGAGAAAGAGAGAGAGACAGAGGAGAGAGAGAGAGAGAGAAAGAGAGAGACAGAGGAGAGAGAGAGAGAGAGACAGAGAGAGAGAGAAATAAATAAAATTTAAAAAGGAGAAAAGAGAGAGTATACTGAGAGGTACTGAGGAGAGGTACTAAGAACCATGTGTGGAGCATGTGCAGGCCACATCTCCCCCAGCCCCCACTTCACTCCCTTCCCGTGACTCTGACCCCCTCGTGTGAGGGTACTTTCCAACATTCACAAGTTCATCCAAATAATGTCACTTTGTGGTGGCGTATTGTCCCTTTCGGACTATATTTGGGAATAGAGAGTCAAGGGTCAACCCAAAGCCCTGTTCCTTCTCCTTGCGTGCTGACCCCCCAGATCTCAGAGACAGCGACAGAGAGGGAGAGTGAAGCTGCTTACCCTGTACAGCTGAGTTCTCCTGCTGGCTGCTGTTATGCTCTGGCTCAACCTCCGGTATCACTGCCTCTGAAATGGAACACAGCCATTAGGTCAAGACTACTACGTCTTCCCTCTCTATCCAGATCATCTCTGCAGGACCCACATATATCAGGTGGAGAAGAAATTCTGTCCAAGAGACAAATATGTTTCAAGTAGGGGGGTGCTATCTGTGATCGTACAGAAATAGGGGTTGGATTTAGTCTGCAAATATTAAGAGAAGTGGCCAGATAGCTCACACAATAATGTATTAGTCCCTACAATGTCAGATAAAAGGAAACCCAATGCATTTCTTTGAATAAATTGATGTTTAATCAGCCTTGGAAATAATTACTCTGCCCACTGAAATGTTTACATGATATATATCGCTCTTTTTTTCCTTCTGTACTCCTGGTAAGATATTCAGAAATAAACAACTGAAAATGAGGAAGCTATCGAAACAATTGACCGTTTTAAGTGTTTGAATTTACAGTGTTTACGATAAGTATCTGTATCCATTTCCACTCAGGGTAACAATGCTAATGCACTGGAAGTAATAACGGCTAGGACCGCTGCACTGATGACATGAAACTAAATATCTGTGATGCTTTCACAGAGAAGAATGAGGAAGACAAATATAAAAGGAGGTGGGGCAATGAGAGAGAGAGAGAGAGGGAGAGAGAGAGAGATGGAAAGATCAGTCAAAGATAATAGGAACAGGATGAGAAAGAAAGGAAAAATATAATAAAATAAATATGGAGGAGTGGAGGGGAGGAGAGTTGAAGTTGAGGAGGAGAGGAGAGGAGGAGAGTTGAAGCTGAGGCGGAGAGGAGAGGAGGAGAGTTGAAGATGAGGAGGAGAGGAGGAGAGTTGAAGTTGAGGAGGAGAGGAGAGGAGGAGAGTTGAAGATGAGGAGGAGATGAGAGGAGGAGAGGAGATGAGGAGAGTTGAAGTTGAGGAGGAGAGGAGAGGAGGAGAGTTGAAGATGAGGAGGAGATGAGAGGAGGAGAGTTGAAGATGAGGAGGAGAGGAGGAGAGTTGAAGTTGAGGAGGAGAGGAGAGGAGGAGAGTTGAAGATGAGGAGAGATGAGAGGAGGAGAGGAGAGGAGGAGAGTTGAAGATGAGGAGGAGATGAGAGGAGGAGAGTTGAAGATGAGGAGGAGAGGAGAGGAGGAGAGTTGAAGATGAGGAGGAGAGTTGAAGATGAGGAGGAGAGGAGAGGAGGAGAGTTGAAGATGAGGAGGAGAGGAGAGGAGAGTTGAAGATGAGGAGGAGAGTTGAAGATGAGGAGGAGAGTTGAAGATGAGGAGGAAAGGAGAGGAGGAGAGTTGAAACTGATAAGGAGAGGAGCGGAGGAGAGTTGAAGATGAGGAGGAGAGGAGCGGAGGAGAGTTGAAGAAGAGGAGGAGAGGGGGGGAGGAGAGTTGAAGCTGATAAGGAGAGGAGCGGAGGAGAGTTGAAGATGAGGAGGAGAGGAGAGGAGGAGAGTTGAAGAAGAGGAGGAGAGGGGGGGGAGGAGAGTTGAAGATGAAGATGAAGATGAGAGGAGAAGAGAGGAGGAGAGTTGAAGATGAGGAGGAGAGGAGAGGAGGAGAGGAGAGTTGAAGATGAGGAGGAGAGGAGAGGAGGAGAGTTGAAGATGAGGAGGAGAGGAGAGGGAGAGTTGAAGATGGGGAGGAGAGGAGAGGAGAGGAGGAGGAGAGTGGAAGATGAGGAGGAGAGGAGAGGAGGAGAGTTGAAGATGAGGAGGAGAGGAGAGGAGGAGAGTTGAAGATGAGGAGGAGAGGAAAGGTAAAGAGGAGGAGAGGGGAAAGGTAAAGAGGAGGAGGAGGAGAGGGGAAAGGTAAAGAGGAGGAGGAAGAGAGGGGGAAAAGTAAAGAGGAGAGGGAGGAGAGGGGAAAAGTAAAGAGGAGAAGGAGGAGGAGGAGAGGGGAAAGGTAAAGAGGAGAAGGAGGAGAGGGGAAAGGTAAAGAGGAGAGGGAGGAGAGGGGAAAGGTAAAGAGGAGGAGGAGGAGGGCAGGGAAATAGTAAAGAGGAGGAGGAGAGGGGAAAGGTAAAGAGGAGGAGAGGGGAAATGTAAAGAGGAGGAGGAGGAGAGGGGAAAGGTAAAGAGGATGAGGAAGAGAGGGGGAAAGTAAAGAGGAGAGGGAGGAGAGGGGGAAAGTAAAGAGGAGGCGGAGGAGGAGAGGGGAAAGGTAAAGATGAGAAGGAGGAGAGGGGAAAGGTAAAGAGGAGGAGGAGGAGAGGGGAAAGGTAAAGAGGAGAAGGAGGAGAGGGGAAAGGTAAAGAGGAGGAGGAGGAGAGGGGAAAGATAAAGAGGAGAAGGAGGAGAGGGGAAAGGTAAAGAGGAGGAGGAGGAGAGGGGAAAGGTAAAGAGGAGAAGGAGGAGAGGGGAAAAGTAAAGAGGAGAAGGAGGAAAGGGGAAGATAAAGAGGAGAAGGAGGAGAGGGGAAAGGTAAAGAGGAGGAGGAGGAGGGGAGGGAAATGGTAAAGAGGAGGAGGAGAGGGGAAAGGTAAAGAGCAGAAGGAGGAGAGGGGTAAGGTAAAGAGGAGGAGAGGGAGAAAGGTAAAGAGGAGGAGAGGGGTACGGTAAAGAGGAGGACAGGGAGAAAGGTAAAGAGGAGAAGTCGAGGGGAAAGGTAAAGAGGAGAAGGAGGAGAGGGGAAAGGTAAAGAGGAGAAGGAGGAGAGGGGAAAGGTAAAGAGGAGAAGGAGGAGAGGGGGAAAGGTAAAGAGGAGAAGGAGGAGAGGGGGAAGGTAAATAGGAGAAGCCAAGGAGAGGGGAAAGGTAAAGAGGAGAAGCCGAGGAGAGGGGAAAGGTAAAGAGGAGGAGGAGAGGGGAAAGGTAAAGAGGAGGAGGAGAGGGAAAGGTAAAGAGGAGGAGAGGGGAAGGTAAAGAGGAGGAGGAGGAGAGGGGAAAGGTAAAGAGGAGGAGGAGGAGAGGGGGAAGGTAAAGAAGAGGAGGAGGAGAGGGGAAAGGTAAAGAGGAGGAGGAGGAGGAAAGGGGAAAGGTAAAGAGGAGAAGCCGAGGGGAAAGGTAAAGAGGAGGAGAGGGAAAGGTAAAGAGGAGGTGGAGGAGAGGGGAAAGGTAAAGAGGAGGAGAGGGGAAAGGTAAAGAGGCGGAGGAGAGGGAAAGGTAAGAGGAGGAGAGGGGAAAGGTAAAGAGGAGGAGGAGGAGGAGAGGGGAAAGGTAAAGAGGAGAAGCCGAGGGGAAAGGTAAAGAGGAGGAGAGGGAAAGGTAAAGAGGAGGTGGAGGAGAGGGGAAAAGTAAAGAGGAGGAGGAGAGGGGAAAAGTAAAGAGGAGAAGGAGGAGAGGGGAAAAGTAAAGAGGAGGAGGAGAGGGGAAAGGTAAAGAGGAGGAGAGGGAAAGGTAAAGAGGAGGTGGAGGAGAGGGGAAAAGTAAAGAGGAGGAGGAGGAGAGGGGAAAAGTAAAGAGGAGAAGGAGGAGAGGGGAAAAGTAAAGAGGAGAACGAGGAGAGGGGGAAGGTAAAGAGGAGGAGGAGGAGAGGGAAAAGGTAAAGACGAGGAGGAGGAGAGGGAAAGGTAAATAGGAGGAGGAAAGGTAGAGAAGGAGAGGAGAAAGGTAAAGAGCAGGAGGAGAGGGGAAAGGTAAATAGGAGGAGGGGGAGAGGGGAAAAGTAAAGAGGAAAAGGAGGAGAGGGGAAAGTAAAGAGGAGGAGGAGGAGGAGGAGAGGGGAAAGGAAAATAGGAGAAGGAGGAGAGGGGAAAAGTAAAGAGGAGAAGGAGGAGAGGGGAAGGTAAAGAGGAGAGGGGAAAGGTAAAGAGGAGGAGGAGGAGAGGGGAAGAAAGAGGAGGAGGAGGAGAGGGGGAAGGTAAAGAGGAGAAGGAGGAGAGGGGAAAAGTAAAGAGGAGAAGGAGGAGAGGGGGAAAGGTAAAGAGGAGGAGGAGGAGAGGGGAAAGGTAAATAGGAGGAGCAGGAGAGGGGGAAGGTAAAGAGGAGAAGGAGGTGAGGGGGAAGGTAAAGAGGAGGAGGAGGAGAGGGGAAAGGTAAATAGGAGGAGGAGGAGAGGGAAAGGTAAAGAGGAGGAGGAGGAGAGGGGGAAGGTAAAGAGGAGGAGGAGGAGGAGGAGAGGGGAAGGTAAAGAGGAGGAGGAGGAGGAGAGGGGAAAGGTAAAGAGGAGGAGGAGGAGGAGAGGGAAAGGTAAAGAGAAGGATAAGAGGGGAAAGGTGAAGAGGAGGAGTTTAGAGAGCATGGAGGCTTACCGTTGAGACTCATACGGAGGTTCTCTGGGGAGGTGACTGTTTTGAGGGCCTGCTCCACCTGCTCACGGCGCTTGAACTCAAACTCCAGAGCTTCCTGCAGTTTCCTCTTAGCCTTCTTCTCCTTTTTCAGACGCTTCTGGATGGTGGCTACACAGGGACAGAGGGAGGGAGAGGAGGAGAGAGCCAGTGAGTTGACAAGCTCACCTCAACTGAGGCAAACTGAGAAAACCCTTTGTATCTGTGAATCTCTAGTGCTGTCCCCTAGACCCAGTACTAGAACCGGTAACCCAGTCCAGCTGCACCCCCCTATCCCAGCCCAGACCAGCTGCACCTCCCCAGCCCATCTCCAGTTTGAAGCTCTTAAGGGTGCCCATTCTCCCCATATTAACAGCCCAATAAAAAGCATGTTCACAGTAAAGAGGAACCAACAGCACGATGCAGCAGCACCCACTCTGTCAGTGGAGGCTGGTGAGGGGAGGACGGCTCATAATAATGGCTGGAATGGAGTGAATGAAATGGCATTCAACACATGGAAACCATGGGAAAAAATGTGTTTGAAGTATTTGATACCGTTCCACCTATTCCACTCCAGCCATTACCAAGATCCCGTCCTCCCCAATTAATGTGCTACCAGCCTCCTGTGCACTCTGCCCTGTCTAACCCAGAGCTGATAACACCTCTAATTACACACAGCTTTACTGCCTCTCCATTAAAAGATACATTTTAATAAAAAGCAATGTGATAACAGTCATGACTAATAGACATTCAAAGTGTCTGTAAATATTGTTGGAGTAGTTACCGAGGCGACTAATTGCCTTCATTTCTTGGCTGTGGCTGAAGATGCACAAGTCCAATGTAAATCCACCACGATGTGTGCCAAGCCCAGTAAAGATGCACAAGTCCTATCTAAATCCACCACGATGTGTGCCAAGCCCAGTAAAGATGCACAAGTCCTATCTAAATCCACCACGATGTATGCCAAGCCCAGTAAAGATGCACAAGTCCAATCTAAATCCACCACGATGTGTGCCAAGCCCAGTAAAGATGCACAAGTCCAATCTAAATCCACCACGATGTGTGCCAAGCCCAGTAAAGATGCACAAGTCCAATCTAAATCCACCACGATGTGTGCCAAGCCCAGTAAAGATGCACAAGTCCAATCTAAATCCACCACGATGTGTGCCAAGCCCAGTAAAGATGCACAAATCCAATCTAAATCCACCACGATGTGTGCCAAGCCCAGTAAAGATGCACAAGTCCTATCTAAATCCACCACGATGTGTGCCAAGCCCAGTAAAGATGCACAAGTCCAATCTAAATCCACCACGATGTGTGCCAAGCCCAGTAAAGATGCACAAGTCCTATCTAAATCCACCACGATGTGTGCCAAGCCCAGTAAAGATGCACAAGTCCTATCTAAATCCACCACGATGTGTGCCAAGCCCAGTAAAGATGCACAAGTCCTATCTAAATCCACCACGATGTGTGCCAAGCCCAGTAAAGATGCACAAGTCCTATCTAAATCCACCATGATGTGTGCCAAGCCCAGTAAAGATGCACAAGTCCTATCTAAATCCACCATGATGTGTGCCAAGCCCAGTAAAGATGCACAAGTCCTATCTAAATCCACCATGATGTGTGCCAAGCCCAATAAAGATGCACATTTTCCTTTGGCAGGATTTGTATGTACTGTATGCGTGTATTCCACAAGAGGCTTGTGGCACATCAGGCTGCATCACATCCGGCCGTTATTGGGAGTCAGTTGGCCCAGCGTTGACTGGGTTTGGCCGGGGTAGGCCGTCATTGTAAATAAGAATTTGTTCTTAACTGACTTGCCTAGTTAAATATAAGTTAAATAAATAAATAAAATAAACCTTAATTGGGGATGACGGGGCTGTGGTAAATGGCTGGAGCGGAATTAGTGGAATGGTATCCAATACATCAAACACATGTTTTCCATGTGGTTGATGCCATTCCATTCGCTCCATTCTAGCCATTATTGTGAGCTGTCCTCCACTCACCAGCCTCCACTGGTTTATTCATTCACACTGCCAGATCTCTCTCACATATACTGTACACACACACTTTCCTCGCTGTCTGTCTGTCTGTCTGTCTCTCATTCAGTCAGTCAGACACACACACACACACACACACACACACACACGCACACGCACACGCACACGCACACGCACACACACTTCCTCTCCCTCTCTCCTACCTCGGCTGTGCAGTTCGGAGGAGAGCTGTCTCTCCAGACTCTCTCTCATCTCTCTCTCTCTGTAGAGCTCCATCTTAAGCTCCTTCCTCTGCTGCTGAACGTGTTTCTCCTGCACACGGGTGTTGTCCACGGCTACCTTCAGCAGACCCTGCGCCGCCCGAGGGACACAGAGAAGAGCACAGCACTTTAACCTTTAACCCCAGGGCTAACAACTAGGGCACCATAACACACACACACACACACACACACTCCCTACAGCAGCACCCACTCACACCAGTGCCAATATTCCAAAACACAAAGACTGTGTCTCCACCTGGATGTTGGTGAGCAGAGTCTCCACAGAGTTGAGTCCGTCGGCGAAGAGGAAGGGCGCAGGGAAGCCTGGAGGCAGGGTCTGTCCACCCAGGGCCATCTTCTCAAAGCCTGGCTTCATCATGGGCAGGGCCAGCTGCCCTTCTTCTGCTTAACACAACACACAATAGACCTTGGTTTACAACCAGCTTTATCACACGTAACGGGGCTGTTCAAATAAAACTGATGCACAAACACACATTCCATCACATTCACAGGGACATATGAACAGTTGAATAAAGCTGAAAGCATTGTTAATGGTAGACAGTGGAAGCAGCAGAGTGACCAGGCTGAGGGACTGACTGCATGTCCTGTACAGCCTCTCTCTGAAGAGTGGTTCATCTATACGCAGCAGAGTGAAAAACCCAGATCAGAGCAGTATCACCACGGAGACAGCTACCCAAAAAGCAAGGAGCATTGTATTTTACCTTCCCAAAGCCCTCTCTCACTTTCCTCCCACCCCTCTCCTCCCATCTCCCCTCCCCCTCCTCTCCTCCCATCCCTCCATCCCCCATCTCCTCTACTCCCCCTCCTCTCCCACATCCCTCCATCCCCTATCTCCTCTACTCCCCCTCCTCTCATTCCATCTCTCCCCCTCTCCTCTCCTTCCATCCCTCCCCCACACACAGAGGGAACGACAGGGGTAAATAGACAGAACCCTGAGAGTGTCTGGAGCTATGATTCACCCAGATAATCTAGCTCTGAGATGACACCAGCCATCCCAGCTTCCTAGCGCAAGACAAATAGGACAGCCAGGGTGGGAATTGTGATGACAGTGTATCACGGGTCACATCGATCTCCCCGCTGCGCTCACAGGCTGGCCAGATAACCCTGCACTCCATGCTGCCCATTGTCCATATTCCACCGGTCCTACAAGCAATACATTTCCCCCTGTACTGGAAAGGGCATTCAAGTAAATAGAGGGAATGAGAGAAAGAGAGAGAGAGAGAAAGAGGTAGAGAGAGAAAGAAAGAGGTAGAGAGAGAAAGAAAGAGGTAGAGAGAGAAAGAGTGAAAAAGAGTGAAAAAGAAAAAAGAAAGAGAGAGGTAGAGGTAGAGAGAGAAAGAAAGAGGTAAAGAGAAAGAGAGAGATATAAATAGATAATGAGAGAGAGAGAGAAAGAGA
This sequence comes from Oncorhynchus tshawytscha, assembly GCF_018296145.1. Lineage (NCBI taxonomy): Eukaryota > Metazoa > Chordata > Actinopteri > Salmoniformes > Salmonidae > Oncorhynchus > Oncorhynchus tshawytscha. The sequence continues at coordinate 30,649,989 of NC_056461.1, read as the reverse complement.
GGTGGAAAAATTTGACAAATAATTCCTCCCCCAGCAGTTTGACAGTCTGTAATTAATTTTTTGGTACTGACTGAAAGTTGCTGGCAGATCAAGGTCACACAGATACAGTATGAAGAGGAGAGATTGTGTGTGTGTGTGTGTACACTACCGTTAAAACGTTTGGGGTCATTCCAAAATTTCCTTGTGTCTAATTTGAGAAACAGACTCCTCACAAGTCCTCAACCGGAGTCTCCTCTTCACTGTTGACGTTGAGACTGGTGTTTTGCGGGTACAATTTAATGAAGCTGCCAGTTGAGGACTTGTGAGGCGTTGGTTTCTCAAACTAGACATTCTAATGTACTTGTCCTCTTGCTCAGTTGTGCACCGGGGCCTCCCACTCCTCTTTCTATTCTGGTTAGAGACAGTTGGTGCTGTTCTGTGAAGGGAGTAGTACACTTCGGTGTACGAGATCTTCAGTTTCTTGGCAATTTCTCGCATAGAATAGTCTTCATTTCTCAGAACAAGAATAGACTGACGAGTTTCAGAAGAAAGGTCTTTGTTTCTGGCCATTTTGAGCTTGTAATCAAACCCACAAATACTGATGCTCCAGATACTCAACTAGTCTAAAGAAGGACCGTTTTAATGCTTCTTTAATCAGAACAACAGTTTTCAGCTGTGCTAACATAAATGCAAAATAGTTTTCTAATGATCAATTAGCCTTTAAAATGATACACTTGGATTAGCTAACACAACGTGCCATTAGAATACAGGAGTGATGGTTGCTGATAATGGGCCTCTGTACACCTATGTAGATATTCCATAAACAATCTGCTGTTTCCAGCTACAATAGTCATTCACAACATTACCAATGTCTACACTGTACTTCGGATCAATTTGATGTTATTTTAATGGACAAAAAATGAGCTTTTCTTTCAAAAAGAAGGACATTTCTAAGTGAGCTCAAACTTTTGACCGGTAGTGTATGTGTTTGTTGAGAGAGACAGATATAGAGAGATATAGGGAGAGAATAGGGGAAAGGAGAGAGGAAGGACTGTGAGAGTGGTGTGAGGTGAATCGTTAGATCAACTGTAGAATCAGAGGGAAGATATGAAGAGTTCAGAAATAGCATCTGGCAACAGAGCCTCAGTTCCCATCTTTGGTCTATGTAATGGACCTGGTCAGAGGCTCCATCTCCCCCTGACCTCCACCCCATCCCCTCTATTGATGATAAACAGCTCACCTGCGCTCCCCTGTCACATAGCCTCTCTGGTCCCATGCATTAGGAAAGGGCTGGGGGTTACTCCTAAAAGCAGCCCCGTACCCTCCCTCTCTCTCTCTCTCTCTCTCTCTCTCTCTCTCTCTCTCCCTCTCTCTTACTCTTACTCTCTCTCTCTCTCCCTCCACTAGGCTTTCCACACCTAATTGCTACTTTCTTTTAAAGCGACAGATTTATCTTGCTGCTGCTGATAGCACACCATTCAATTCATTTTATTCTGTGGGCAAAGAGGGGAGAGGGCTGGTCCGTGACATTTACAAAGTGCCCTGGTTCTGTATCAGGTCACTGTAATGTGCACAAGTAATGATGCAGGGTGTGTGTGCCACCTACAGTGTTCTCTGTGCATACGATGTGTGTGTCCCCAACAGGCCCACCTGAAGAACATGAACAGCGTTCAGCCTGACTGTGCTGTAGCATGAGAGAGGTGAGAAACAACGACTGACATGAGGGGAAATGGAATCACCACACTTGACTGGGAGGACCTTGTTGAACCAATGACATGATTTCAGAACCCTCCCATTGAACCAATGACATGACTTCAGAACCCTCCTACTGAACCAATGACTTGACTTGACAACCCTCCTATTGAACCAATGACATGACTTCAGATCCCTCCTATTGAACCAATGACATGACATGACTTCAGATCCCTCCTATTGAACCAATGACATGTCTTCAGAATCCTCCTATTGAACCAATGGCATGTCTTCCGATCCCTCCACTGTCCAATGACATGTCTTCAGATCCCTCCTATTAACCAATGACATGTCTTCAGATCCCTCCACTGTCCAATGACATGTCTTCAGATCCCTCCTATTAACCAATGACATGTCTTCAGATCCCTCCTATTAACCAATGACATGTCTTCAGAATCCTCCTATTGAACCAATGACATGTCTTCAGATCCCTCCTATTATCCAATGACATGTCTTCAGATCCCTCCTATTAACCAATGACATGTCTTCAGAATGCTCCTATTGAACCAATAACATGTCTTCAGATCCCTCCTATTAACCAATGACATGTCTTCAGATCCCTCCTATTAACCAATGACATGTCTTCAGATCCCTCCTATTAACCAATTACATGTCTTCAGATCCCTCCTATTGAACCAATGACATGTTTTCAGATCCCTCCTATTAACCAATGACATGTCTTCAGATCCCTCCTATTAACCAATGACATGTCTTTAGATCCCTCCTATTAACCAATGACATGTCTTCAGAATCCTCCACTCCTCCCCCTCTGAACACACAAACAGAGCAGACAGACAAAAGGGAAGTGCTGTTTCCTTTTAACCGGCCGCAATAATCAATTATTGAACAATCAGGCCTTTTATTTGCAACCCCTAAACATAAGGACAATGTATTGTTTCTGAAGAGAACCCCCCATTCAATGTTTAAGAGGTTTCAACAAAAGGAGAGGTATTTGAAATCCATCAACTCTCATTGCAAAAGCCCTCAGCTCTCAGCGGAAAGAGGAAAACAACTAAATTAAGGTTCAAAAGGAAAAAGACTGGCGTGTTTACCTGACACTAGCTCTTACAGCCATCACAGTGTTGTGTTTCAGAAGACTGGTGTGTTTACCTGACACTAGCTCTTACAGCCATCAGAGTGTTGTGTTTCAGAAGACTGGTGTGTTTACCTGACACTAGCTCTTACAGCCATCACAGTGTTGTGTTTCAGAAGACTGGCGTGTTTACCTGACACTAGCTCTTACAGCCATCACAGTGTTGTGTTTCAGAAGACTGGTGTGTTTACCTGACACTAGCTCTTACAGCCATCACAGTGTTGTGTTTCAGAAGACTGGCGTGTTTACCTGACACTAGCTCTTACAGCCATCACAGTGTTGTGTTTCAGAAGACTGGCGTGTTTACCTGACACTAGCTCTTACAGCCATCACAGTGTTGTGTTTCAGAAGACTGGCGTGTTTACCTGACACTAGCTCTTACAGCCATCACAGTGTTGTGCTTCAGAAGACTGGCGTGTTTACCTGACACTAGCTCTTACAGCCATCACAGTGTTGTGCTTCAGAAGACTGGTGTGTTTACCTGACACTAGCTCTTACAGCCATCACAGTGTTGTGTTTCAGAAGACTGGTGTGTTTACCTGACACTAGCTCTTACAGCCATCACAGTGTTGTGTTTCAGAAGACTGGCTTGTTTACCTGACACTAGCTCTTACAGCCATCACAGTGTTGTGTTTCAGAAGACTGGCGTGTTTACCTGACACTAGCTCTTACAGCCATCACAGTGTTGTGTTTCAGAAGACTGGCGTGTTTACCTGACACTAGCTCTTACAGCCATCACAGTGATGTGTTTCAGAAGACTGGCGTGTTTACCTGACACTAGCTCTTACAGCCATCACAGTGTTGTGTTTCAGAAGACTGGCGTGTTTACCTGACACTAGCTCTTACAGCCATCACAGTGTTGTGTTTCAGAAGACTGGTGTGTTTACCTGACACTAGCTCTTACAGCCATCACAGTGTTGTGTTTCAGAAGACTGGTGTGTTTACCTGACACTAGCTCTTACAGCCATTACAGTGTTGTGCTTCAGAAGACTGGTGTGTTTACCTGACACTAGCTCTTACAGCCATCACAGTGTTGTGTTTCAGAAGACTGGTGTGTTTACCTGACACTAGCTCTTACAGCCATCACAGTGTTGTGTTTCAGAAGACTGGTGTGTTTACCTGACACTAGCTCTTACAGCCATCACAGTGTTGTGTTTCAGAAGACTGGCGTGTTTACCTGACACTAGCTCTTACAGCCATCACAGTGTTGTGTTTCAGAAGACTGGCGTGTTTACCTGACACTAGCTCTTACAGCCATCACAGTGTTGTGTTTCAGAAGACTGGCGTGTTTACCTGACACTAGCTCTTACAGCCATCACAGTGTTGTGTTTCAGAAGACTGGTGTGTTTACCTGACACTAGCTCTTACAGCCATCACAGTGTTGTGCTTCAGAAGACTGGTGTGTTTACCTGACACTAGCTCTTACAGCCATCACAGTGTTGTGCTTCAGAAGACTGGCGTGTTTACCTGACACTAGCTCTTACAGCCATCACAGTGTTGTGTTTCAGAAGACTGGCGTGTTTACCTGACACTAGCTCTTACAGCCATCACAGTGTTGTGTTTCAGAAGACTGGCGTGTTTACCTGACACTAGCTCTTACAGCCATCACAGTGTTGTGTTTCAGAAGACTGGCGTGTTTACCTGACACTAGCTCTTACAGCCATCACAGTGTTGTGTTTCAGAAGACTGGTGTGTTTACCTGACACTAGCTCTTACAGCCATCACAGTGTTGTGTTTCAGAAGACTGGCGTGTTTACCTGACACTAGCTCTTACAGCCATCACAGTGTTGTGTTTCAGAAGACTGGCGTGTTTACCTGACACTAGCTCTTACAGCCATCACAGTGTTGTGTTTCAGAAGACTGGTGTGTTTACCTGACACTAGCTCTTACAGCCATCACAGTGTTGTGTTTCAGAAGACTGGCGTGTTTACCTGACACTAGCTCTTACAGCCATCACAGTGTTGTGTTTCAGAAGACTGGCATGTTTACCTGACACTAGCTCTTACAGCCATCACAGTGACAGTGGCGCTGTAAGGACTTTGTCATACACAGAATGACTGCTCTGTCCCAGATGTGAATTAAACTTTACTGACTGTGTGTGTGTCTACCACTGAGAACCTTCTTCTGCCGGTCTTACCAGAAGTGGCTCCTCCATCCATGCCTCCATATGGGTGAACAGATGGCCAGGCAAGGAGAGGCATGGAGGAGAAATCCCTAAAAAGCATCTACAGCAATATACCATCTACACACTCTCTATCCTCCAGCCCCACTAACCCCCAGCAGCACCATCTACACACTCGCTATCCTCCAGCCCTATTAACTCCCAGCAGCACCTTCTCGCCGATTCCCTGGGTGCTGTTTGACTCCTCGGGTGCTGTTTGACTCCCCGGGTGCTGTTTGACTCCCTGGGTGCTGTTTGACTCCCTGGGTGCTGTTTGACTCCCTGGGTGCTGTTTGACTCCACGGGTTATGTTTGACTCCCCAGGTTCCGTTTAACTCCCCAGGTTCTGTTTGACACCCCGGGATCTGTTTGGCTCCCCAGGTTCTGTTTGACTCCCCAGGTTCTGTTTGACACCCCGGGATCTGTTTGACTCCCCAGGTTCTGTTTGACACCCCGGGTGCTGAGAGAGAGAGAGAGAGAGAGAGAGAGAGAGAGAGAGAGAGAGAGAAAGGGAGAGAGAGAGAAGGAGTGAGAGAGAGGGAGAGAGAGAAAGGGAGAGAGAGAGAGATAGAAAGGGAGTGAGAGAGGGGGAGAGAGAGAGAGAGAGAGAGAGAGAGAGAGAGGAGATGGAGAGAGATGGAGAGAGGGAGATGGAGAGAGAGAGAGAGAGAGAGAGAGAGAGAGAGAGAGAGAGAGAGAGAGGGGAGAGAGGGAGATGGAGAGAGAGAGAGGGATATGGAGAGAGGGAGATGGAGAGAGAGAGAGGGATATGGAGAGAGGGGGGGAGAGAGAGAGGGAGAGGGAGATGGAGAGAGAGAGGGAGAGAGAGAGGGAGATGGAGAGAGAGAGGGAGAGAGAGGGAGAGGGAGGCCTCACTGGCAGCATTTACATAGGATCAAGGAAGGTAAATAATTATAATGACGACCAGGTTGGATATCAAAAGACAGAAAATGATTAATTAGGGTTTGTGAATTTTCATGTCAGGTTCATATTTACACATTTTGGTACATGTGTTAATTATACCAAATGCATAATAATGACTCTAGCAGGACCCAGGATACAGCAGGAAACAAAGTGTTAGAACAGGTGACCCAGATTCCTGATCATCCCAACAATCCTCTGCTGCTCTGTAGGCTGCACTGGGCCCTTTCTAGTAGTACACTCTGCACTGGGCCCTTTCTAGTAGTACGCTTTGCACTGGGCCCTTTCTAGTAGTACACTCTGCACTGGGCCCTTTCTAGTAGTACACTCTGCACTGGGCCCTTTCTAGTAGTACGCTTTGCACTGGGCCCTTTCTAGTAGTACACTCTGCACTGGGCCCTTTCTAGTAGTACACTCTGCACGGGGCCTTTTCTAAAGTAGTACACTCTTCACTGGGCCCTTTCTAGCAGTACACTCTGCACTGGGCCCTTTCTAGTAGTACACTCTGCACTGGGCCCTTTCTAGTAGTACACTCTGCACTGGGCCCTTTCTAGTAGTACACTCTGCACTGGGCCCTTTCTAGCAGTACACTCTGCACTGGGCCCTTTCTAGTAGTACGCTCTGCACTGGGCCCTTTCTAGTAGTATGCTTTGCACTGGGCCCTTTCTAGTAGTACACTCTGCACTGGGCCCTTTCTAGTAGTACACTCTGCACGGGGCCTTTTCTAAAGTAGTACACTCTTCACTGGGCCCTTTCTAGCAGTACACTCTGCACTGGGCCCTTTCTAGTAGTACACTCTGCACTGGGCCCTTTCTAGTAGTACACTCTGCACTGGGCCCTTTCTAGTAGTACACTCTGCACTGGGCCCTTTCTAGCAGTACACTCTGCACTGGGCCCTTTCTAGTAGTACACTCTGCACTGGGCCCTTTCTAGCAGTACACTCTGCACTGGGCCCTTTCTAGTAGTATGCTCTGCACTGGGCCCTTTCTAAAGTAGTACACTCTTCACTGGGCCCTCTCTAGTATTACACTCTGTACTGGGCCCTTTCTAGTATTACACTCTGCACTGGGCCCTTTCTAGTATTACACTCTGCACTGGGCCCTTTCTAGTATTACACTCTGCACTGGGCCCTTTCTAGTATTACACTCTGCACTGGGCCCTTTCTATTAGTACACTCTGCACTGGGCCCTTTCTAGTATTACACTGAGCACTGGGCCCTTTCTAGTCGTACACTCTGCACTGGGCCCTTTCTAAAGTAGTACACTCTTCACTGGGCCCTTTCTAGTATTACACTCTGTACTGGGCCCTTTCTAGTATTACACTCTGCACTGGGCCCTTTCTAGTATTACACTCTGCACTGGGCCCTTTCTAGTATTACACTCTGCACTGGGCCCTTTCTAGTATTACACTCTGCACTGGGCCCTTTCTATTAGTACACTCTGCACTGGGCCCTTTCTAGTATTACACTCTGCACTGGGCCCTTTCTAGTCGTACACTCTGCACTGGGCCCTTTCTAGTCGTACACTCTGCACTGGGCCCTTTCTAGTCGTACACTCTGCACTGGGCCCTTTCTAGTAGTACACTCTGCACTGGGCCCTTTCTAGCAGTACACTCTGCACTGGGCCCTTTCTAGTAGTACACTCTGCACTGGGCCCTTTCTAGCAGTACACTCTGCACTGGGCCCTTTCTAGTAGTACACTCTGCACTGGGCCCTTTCTAGCAGTACACTCTGCACTGGGCCCTTTCTAGTAGTACACTCTGCACCGTGCCCTTTCTAAAGTAGTACACTCTTCACTGGGGCCTTTCTAGTATTACACTCTGCACTGGGCCCTTTCTAAAGTAGTACACTCTGCACTGGGCCCTTTCTAGTATTACACTCTGCACTGGGCCCTTTCTAGTATTACACTCTGCACTGGGCCCTTTCTAGTATTACACTCTGCACTGGGCCCTTTCTAGTATTACACTCTGCACTGGGCCCTTTCTAGTATTACACTCTGCACTGGGCCCTTTCTAGCAGTACACTCTGCACTGGGACCTTTCTAGTAGTACACTCTGCACTGGGCCCTTTCTAGTAGTACACTCTGCAACCTTACACTGTCTGGTTTGGAGCACCACTACCAATCACATCTGCATTTCTGTGCCCATCGTCCATACAAATAATACAACTTTGTCATGTAAAGTAAACCTGCCTCCTTCTCCCCTCTTTCTCTCGGATACTCGTCTTATCTCACTGACACCCTCTTTCTCTCTGATCATCACCGTATCTCAATTGACACCCTCGTTCTCTCGGATCCTCGTCTTATCTCACTGGCACCCTCTTTCTCTCTGATCATCACTGTATCTCACTGACACACTCTTTCTCTCTGATCATCGCCTTATCTCAATGACACCCTCTTTCTCTCTGATCATCGCCTTATCTCAATGACACCCTCTTTCTCTCTGATCATCGCCTTATCTCAATGACACCCTCTTTCTCTCTGATCATCACCTTATCTCAATGACACCCTCTTTTGTCTCCCTCCTCTTCTTCCCAAAACGTGTAAGCACCAGGCAACAGCACCATTCATTCTCCACTGTGTTTCACTGGGGAGCTGGAGGGGTGGGTTGTCTGTCATTATGTAGACTGATAACTGCACAGTTCAGTCAGTCCACTTACCCAGTAGCACTTACATGTGTCATAACCCCCCCCCCCAGTCATGATGAAGGACAACTCACAGGAGGGGTAGGAAGGGATATGGATCTCTTCCCTGCCAATTATCTATTTATTCCCAACAAGATGGCAGGTTTTGACAACAGGCACCCAGGGAGCCATAAAGCTCTGGGAACCAACTGTCTTCATGGTATTTATAATGCTCTCAGAGAAACACTCCAATCAAACAGGACTCTGGGAGTATTGGCAGGAGGAAGAGACTCTGCTCTGATCAACACACACACGCACGCACGCACGCTCGCACACAACACACACACACACACACACACACACACACACACACACACACACACACACACACACACACACACACACACACACACACACACACACACACACACACACACACACACACACACACATACACACATACACACATACACCTGCTGCTGCTGCTGGAGCCTTTACTGTTTTGGAACCAGAACTGGATAAACACTGTACTAGTGGGACATCAGAATGTCAGCAATGTCTGCTATTGCCAATTACCAATTAGGAAGAGATGTGTATAAAGGAGACCATTTACAAATCTGGTGTTAGTAAAATACACTATATATTCAAAAGCACAGTACCAGTCAAAAGTTTGGACACACCTACTCATTCCAGGGTTTTTCTTTATTTGTACTATTCTCTACATTGTAGAATAACAGTGAAGACATCAAAACTCTGAAATAACACATATGGAATCACATAGTAACCAAAAAAGTGTTAAACAAATCAAAATATATTTAATTTTTAAGTTTCTTCAAAGTAGCCACCCTTTACCTTGATGACAGCTTTGTACCCTCTTGGCATTCTCTCAACCAGCTTCATGAGGTAGTCACCTGGAATGTATTTCAATTAACAGGTGTGCCTAATTTGTGGAATTCTTATTCTTATTCTTATTGCATTTGAGCCAATCAGTTGTGTTGTGACAAGGTAGGGGTGGTATACAGAAGATAGCTCTATTCGGTAAAAGACCAAGTCCATATTATGGCAAGAACAGCTCAAATAAGTAAAGAGAAACAACAGTCCATCATTACTTTAAGACATTACGTTTCTTCAAGTGCAGACACAAAAACCATCAAGCGCTATGATGAAACTTGCTTTCACGAGGACCGCCACAGGAAAGGAAGACATCTGCTGCAGAGGATAAGAGTTACCAGCCTCAGAAATTTCAGCCCAAATTAAAGCTTCACAGAGTTCAAGTAACAGAGCAGAGGTTCGAATCCAGTCTTTATCACAACCGGCCGTGATTGGGAGTCCCATTGGTCGGCGCACAATTGGCCCAGCGTCATCCAGGTTTGGCCAGTGTAGGCCGTTGTAAATATGAATTTGTTCTTAACTGACTTGCCTAGTTAAATAAAGGTTCAATTAAAAAATACAATAAAAAACAGGCAGAGCTTAACATCAACTGTTCAGAGGAAATTCATGGTTAAATTACTGCAAAGAAACCACTACTAAAGGACACCAATAATAAGAAGAGGCTTACTGGGCCAAGAAACTCAAGCAATGGACATTAGACCAGTGGAAATCTGTCCTTTGGTCTGATGAGTCCAAATTTGAGATTTTTGGATCCAACCACCGTGTTTTTGTGAGATGCAGAGTCGGTGAACGGATGATCTCCGCATGAGTTGTTCCCACCATGAAGCATGGAGGAGGAGGAGGTGTGATGGGGTGGGGGTGCTTTGCTGGTGACACTGTCAGTGATTTATTTTGAATTCAAGGCACACTTAACCAGCATGGCTACCACAGTATTCTGCAGTGATACTCCATCCCATCTGGTTTGGGCTTAGTGGGACTATCATTTGTTTTTCAACAGGACAATGAACCAAAACACACCTCCAGTCTGTGTAAGGGCTATTTAACCAAAGAGCACCTTCTGTCTACCAAAACCTACTATTATGTACCTTAGCACCTTCTGTCTAACTAAACCTACTATTGTGTACCTTAGCACCTTCTGTCTACCAAAACCTACTATTGCCTTAGCACCTTCTGTCTACCAAAACCTACTATTGTGTACCTTAGCACCTTCTGTCTACCAAAACCTACTATTGTGTACCTTAGCACCTTCTGTCTACCAAAACCTACTATTGCCTTAGCACCTTCTGTCTACCAAAACCTACTATTGTGTACCTTAGCACCTTCTGTCTACCAAAACCTAATACTGTGTACCTTAGCACCTTCTGTCTACCAAAACCTACTATTGTGTACCTTAGCAGCACTTCCCTTCCTCCTTTACTTCTACCTTTGGGATGAATTGGAATGCTGACTGCGAGCCAGGCCTAATCGCCCAACATTAAGTGCCCGACCTAACTAATGCTCTTGTGGCTGAATGGAACGAATCCCCGCTGCAATGTTCCAACATCTAGTGGAAAGCCTTCACAGAAGAGTGGAAGCTGTTATAGCAGCAATGTTCCTACATCTAGTGGAAAGCCTTCCCAGGAGAGTGGAGGCTGTTATAGCAGCAATGTTCCAACATCTAGTGGAAAGCCTTCACAGAAGAGTGGAGGCTGTTATAGCAGCAATGTTCCAACATCTAGTGGAAAGCCTTCACAGAAGAGTGGAAGCTGTTATAGCAGCAATGTTCCTACATCTAGTGGAAAGCCTTCCCAGGAGAGTGGAGGCTGTTATAGCAGCAATGTTCCAACATCTAGTGGAAAGCCTTCACAGAAGAGTGGAGGCTGTTATAGCAGCAATGTTCCAACATCTAGTGGAAAACCTTCCCAGAAGAGTGGAGGCTGTTATAGCAGCAATGTTCCAACATCTAGTGGAAAGCCTTCCCAGAAGAGTGGAGGCTGTTATAGCAGCAATGTTCCAACATCTAGTGGAAAGCCTTCCCAGGAGAGTGGAGGCCGTTATAGCAGCAAAGGGCTACCAACTCCATATTAATGCCCATGATTTTGGAATGAGATGTTTGTTGAGCAGGTGTCCACATACTTTTGGTCAGATAGTGTAAGTCTGCCAAAATGAAGCTGAAAGTGAATTATAATGCAGTTTAGTCTTCTATATTACATCTTATACATAAAAACATGTAAAAGACAGTTTTCAAGAAAGTGCCATGACAACTGTGTGACATGCCCCTTCTGTGGGTGTCCACTTCTGTGGGTGCAGCAACCTTAGAACCAGGTATGAGCTCTACCTCCTCCCACATCCCCATGTTGTCTCCCGGGGGTCTAACCTATTAATCTACTCCACTACTCCCACATAATCCCGAGGGCCACTTTCTCCCAGACAACGACAGGCTGGATTGAGAACGTTGAAAACGGGATGCCAACGGAAGAACGACATACACACAAAGTGGAGGCGAACTTAATGAGCTTAACCAAGTCAAGAAGGAACGGCCAATGTTCATTATTTTCCAAAGATGAAAGCATGGCAATAAAAGTGAAACTAAAGAACAGGGCCCGGGAAGTGTGCGTGGGGCTCCCTGGGGCTCCCTGGTGCTCCCTGTATTCTATTTTAACTGCCATACATGACAGTTTGGGCTCCAGAGTGGTGCAGTGATCTAAGGCATCACTACAGACCCAGGTTCAATCCTGGACTGTATCTCAACAGGACGTTATCGGGAGTCCCATAGGGAGGCGCACCATTAGCCCAGCTCATCTGGGTTAGGGGAGGGTTTGGCCGGGGGGGATTTATAACTAGGCCATCATTGTAAATAAGAATTTGTTCTTAACTGACTTGCTTAGTTAAATAAAGGTTAAACAGAAAATAAACATGAAAGTCGACGTATACTCAATTGCTAAAAGCACTAAAGACAGAGAATTGAAGGAATGTAAATGAACGCTGTGTGCCGTCTGTGAGCTGCAGTCTGTGAGCTGCCGTCTGTGAGCTGCCGTCTGTGAGCTGCAGTCTGTGAGCTGCCGTCTGTGAGCTGCAGTCTGTGAGCTGCAGTCTGTGAGCTGCCGTCTGTGAGCTGCCGTCTGTGAGCTGCAGTCTGTGAGCTGCCGTCTGTGAGCTGCCGTCTGTGAGCTGCCGTCTGTGAGCTGCCGTCTGTGAGCTGCCGTCTGTGAGCTGCAGTCTGTGAGCTGCCGTCTGTGAGCTGCCGTCTGTGAGCTGCCGTCTGTGAGCTGCCGTCTGTGAGCTGCCGTCTGTGAGCTGCAGTCTGTGAGCTGCCGTCTGTGAGCTGCCGTCTGTGAGCTGCCGTCTGTGAGCTGCCGTCTGTGAGCTGCAATCTGGCCCATAAAGCTGCCACTGCTTTGATCTCTGCCCTGAAGGTAGCTAGGTAGTGTTCTACTAGGTAAGGACTGCTGTGTCTAACATCACAGAGCATATACACTGACTATACAAAACATTTTCTTTCCATGACATAGACTGACCAGGTGAAAGCTAAGATCCTTATTGATGTCACTTGTTAAATCCACTTCAAATCAGTGTAGATGAAGGGGAGGAGACAGGTTAAAGAAGGATGTATACGCCTTGGGACAATGGAGACAAGGATTGTGTATGTGTGCCATTCAGAGGGTGAATGGGAAAGACAAAAGTATGGTAGTAGGTGCCAGACGGACCGGTTTGTGTCAAAAACTGCAACGCTGCTGGGTTTTTCATGATCAACAGTTTCCTGTGTGTATCAAGAATGGTCCACCACCCAAAGGACATCCAGCCAACTTGACACAACCGTGGGAAACATTGGAGTCAACATGGGCCAGCATCCCTGTGGAATGCTTTATACACCTTGTAGAATCCATGCCCCAATGAATTGAAGCTGTTCTGAGGGCAAAATATGGGATGTAACTCAATATTAGGAAGGTGTTCCTATTGTTTGGTATATTACGTGTGTCCATTACATTAATGGAAAAATATTGATTTAAGGAAAGGTTCAGACGAATTCACAGAACTCACGTAAGAATTCACACTTCAAAACCTGTGTCTGGTGAGGAAAAAGGGGGGAATGGCAGGTAAATCCATAGCTAAACACATTCAAAGGGATGAGAGGCTCTGCATGTTTTCTTGCTTAATGCTCCGACCTCTTCAGATAATGAATATTTTTAGATCAAATGAACCTTAATGAGGTGTCTCTTCCCCCAATTAGCCTTTGAGTGGTTATATGAGGAATATTAAGTGAGATGAATACTGGGTCAACACCTCTGCACTTCTCTGGACCAGGAGAAATGAAGAGCTGCAGCTATCCTCGGGGAAAGGGAGAGAGAGAGACAAAGAGAGAGAGAGAGAGAGGGAGAGCGAGAGGCAGAGAGAGTGAGAGAGAGCGACAGAGAGAGAGAGAGAAAGAGAGAGGGAGCGAGAGGAAGAGAGAGTGAGAGAGGGAAGGGGAGCGAGGAGAAGGAGAGAGAGATAGAGAGAAAGTTAGAGAGAAAGGGAATGAGAGGAAGAGAGAGAGATATTTCGAGGGAGAGAGAGAGGGGGGAGAGAGAGAAAGATAGGGAGAGAGAGAGAGAGGGAGAGCGAGAGTGAGAGAGAGTGAGAGAGAGTGAGAGAGAGAGAGAGAGAGAAAGAGAGGGAGGGAGGGAGAGAAAGAGAGAGGATCTTTACTTCTGTTCAGGAGTTCACACACCATCATAAATAGTTTATTCCTAGAGGTTGGAAATGGGCATTGATTATATATCCCGCACAAAAATCCTTTGAACTTCTATTTCAGACTATTTCATACTGTATCATGTTTAACCAAATGATCTGCAGTGGGTATGCGTCCAAGCCGCAGTGGCCTAGGTAGGGAGTGGCTGGCAGCACCATGGTCCCCTGGCTGGGATGCACAATGCGTGTGGGAGAAATGTCAGGCTGCCATGACACTGCGAACTCTACCTTCCTGCCCAGATGCCTCACCTGGACAGAGAAAGAGAACACATCCCAGGTAAAGCGACAAGTTCAGTCTGAGTGGGTACCCACCAATCTACCACCAGACCCAGAGCATAACCACAGACCTGTCTGTCCCCTCCCTTTGACAGGAACTCATTTATTACCCAGCCACTCAGCCAAGAGTGACTTTCAATCGCTAACAACCTCTCCCTAAACACACAACAACCTCTCCATAAACACACAACAACCTCTCCCTAAACACACAACCTCTCCCTAAACACACAACAACCTCTTCCTAAATACACAACCTCTCCCTAAACACACAACAACCTCTCCCTAAACACACAACCCTCTCCCTAAACACAAACCTCCCTAAACACACAACAACCTCTCCCTAAACACACAACAACCTCTCCCTAAACACACAACAACCTCTCCCTAAACACACAACATTCTCCCCTAAACACACAACAACCTCTCCCTAAACACACAACAACCTCTCCCTAAACATACAACTCTCCCTAAACACACAACAACCTCTCTCTAAACACACAACCTCTCCTAAACACAAAACAACCTCTCCCTAAACACACAACCTCTCCCTAAACACAACAACCTCTCCCTAAACACACAACAACCTCCCTAAACACACAACAACCTCTCCCTATACACACAACATCTCTCCCTAAACACACAACCTCTCCAAAACACAACAACCTCTCCCTAAACACACAACAACCTCTCCCTAAACACACAACAACCTCTCCCTAAACATACAACATACAACCTCTCCCAAAACACACAACAACCTCTCTCTAAACACACAACCTCTCTAAAC
This sequence comes from Oncorhynchus tshawytscha, assembly GCF_018296145.1. Taxonomy (NCBI): domain Eukaryota; kingdom Metazoa; phylum Chordata; class Actinopteri; order Salmoniformes; family Salmonidae; genus Oncorhynchus; species Oncorhynchus tshawytscha. The sequence continues at coordinate 30,634,802 of NC_056461.1, read as the reverse complement.
ACACAACAACCTCTCCCTAAACACACAACAGCCTCTCCCTAAACACAAAACATCTCCCTAAACACACAACAACCTCTCTAAACACACAACCTCTCCCTAAACACAACAACCTCTCCCTAAACACACAACAACCTCTCCCTAAACACACAACAACCTCTCCCTAAACACACAACAACCTCTCCCTAAACACACAACCTCTCCCTAAACACACAACAACCTCTCCCTAAATACACAACCTCTCCCTAAACACACAACAACCTCTCCCTAAACACACAACAACCTCTCCCTAAACACACAACCTCTCCCTAAACACACAACCTCTCCCTAAACACACAACAACCTCTCCCTAAACACACAACAACCTCTCCCTAAACACACAACCTCTCCCTAAACACACAACCTCTCCCTAAACACACAACAACCTCTCCCTAAACACACAACCTCTCCCTAAACACACAACAACCTCTCCCTAAACACATAACAACCTCTCCCTAAACACACAACAACCTCTCCCTAAACACACAACAACCTCTTCCTAAACACACAACAACTTCTCCCTAAACACACAACAACCTCTCTCTATACACACATCTCTCCCTAAACACACAACCTCTCCATAAACACAACAACCTCTCCCTAAACACACAACAACCTCTCCCTAAACACACAACAACCTCTCCCTAAACATACAACATACAACCTCTCCCCAAAACACACAACAACCTCTCCCTAAACACACAACCTCTCCCTAAACACACAACAACCTCTCCCTAAACACACAACAGCCTCTCCCTAAACACAAAACATCTCCCTAAACACACAACAACCTCTCTAAACACACAACCTCTCCCTAAACCCACAACAACCTCTCCCTAAACACACACCAACCTCTCCCTAAACACACAACAACCTCTCCCTAAACACACAACAACCTCTCCCCAAACACACAACCTCTCCCTAAACACACCATCTCTCCCTAAACACACAACAACCTCTCCCTAAACACACAACCTCTCCCTAAACACACAACAACCTCTCCCTAAATACACAACCTCTCCCAAACACACAACAACCTCCCCTAAACACACAACCTCTCCCTAAACACACAACTCTCCCTAAACACACAACAACCTCTCCCTAAACACACAACAACCTCTCCCTAAACACACAACAACCTCTCCCTAAACACACAACCTCTCCCTAAACACACAACAACCTCTCCCTAAACACACAACCTCTCCCTAAACACACAACAACCTCTCCCTAAACACACAACCTCTCCCTAAACACACAACCTCTCCCTAAACCCACAACAACCTCTCCCTAAACACACAACAACCTCTCCCTAAATACACAACAACCTCTCCCTAAACACACAACAACCTCTCCCTAAACACACAACCTCTCCCTAAACACACCATCTCTCCCTAAACACACAACAACCTCTCCCTAAACACACAATCTCTCCCTAAATACACAACAACCTCTCCCTAAACACACAACAACCTCTCTAAACACACAACCTCTCTCTAAACACACAACAACCTCTCCCTAAACATACAACCTTTCCCTAAACACACAACAACCTCTCCCTAAACACACAACCTCTCCCTAAACACACAACCTCTCCCTAAACACACAACCTCTCCCTAAACACAACAACCTCTCCCTAAACACACAACATTCTCTCCCTAAACACACAACAACCTCTCCCTAAACACACAACAACCTCTCCCTAAACATACAACTCTCCCCTAAACACACAACAACCTCTCTCTAAACACACAACCTCTCTCTAAACACAAAACAACCTCTCCCTAAACACACAACCTCTCCCTAAACACAACAACCTCTCCCTAAACACACAACAACCTGTCCCTAAACACACAACAACCTCTCTATACACACCATCTCTCCCTAAACACACAACCTCTCCATAAACACAACAACCTCTCCCTAAACACACAACAACCTCTCCCTAAACACACAACAACCTCTCCCTAAACATACAACATACAACCTCTCCCAAAACACACAACAACCTCTCTCTAAACACACAACCTCTCTCTAAACACACAACAACCTCTCCCTAAACACACAACAGCCTCTCCCTAAACACAAAACATCTCCCTAAACACACAACAACCTCTCTCTAAACACACAACCTCTCCCTAAACCCACAACAACCTCTCCCTAAACACACACCAACCTCTCCCTAAACACACAACAACCTCTCCCTAAACACACAACAACCTCTCCCTAAACACACAACCTCTCCCTAAACACACAACAACCTCTCCCTAAATACACAACCTCTCCCTAAACACACAACAACCTCTCCCTAAACACACAACAACCTCTCCCTAAACACACAACCTCTCCCTAAACACACAACCTCTCCCTAAACACACAACAACCTCTCCCTAAACACACAACAACCTCTCCCTAAACACACAACCTCTCCCTAAACACACAACCTCTCCCTAAACACACAACAACCTCTCCCTAAACACACAACCTCTCCCTAAACACACAACAACCTCTCCCTAAACACACAACCTCTCCCTAAACACACAACCTCTCCCTAAGCCCACAACAACCTCTCCCTAAACACACAACCTCTCCCTAAATACACAACAACCTCTCCCTAAACACACAACAACCTCTCCCTAAACACACAACCTCTCCCTAAACACACCATCTCTCCCTAAACACACAACAACCTCTCCCTAAACACACAATCTCTCCCTAAATACACAACAACCTCTCCCTAAACACACAACAACCTCTCCCTAAACACACAACCTCTCTCTAAACACACAACAACCTCTCCTAAACATACAACCTCTCCCTAAACACACAACAACCTCTCTAAACACACAACCTCTCCCTAAACACACAACCTCTCCCTAAACACACAACCTCTCCCTAAACACAACAACCTCTCCCTAAACACTCAACAACCTCTCCCTAAACACACAACAACCTCTCCCTAAACACACAACAACCTCTCCCTAAACATACAAAAACACACAACAACCTCTCCTAAACACACAACCTCTCTCTAAACACAAAACAACCTCTCCCTAAACATACAACATACAACCTCTCCCAAAACACACAACAACCTCTCTAAACACACAACCTCTCTCTAAACACACAACAACCTCTCCCTAAACACACAACAGCCTCTCCCTAAACACAAAACATCTCCCTAAACACACAACAACCTCTCTCTAAACACACAACCTCTCCCTAAACCCACAACAACCTCTCCCTAAACACACACCAACCTCTCCCTAAACACACAACAACCTCTCCCTAAACACACAACAACCTCTCCCTAAACACACAACCTCTCCCTAAACACACAACAACCTCTCCCTAAATACACAACCTCTCCCTAAACACACAACAACCTCTCCCTAAACACACAACAACCTCTCCCTAAACACACAACCTCTCCCTAAACACACAACCTCTCCCTAAACACACAACAACCTCTCCCTAAACACACAACAACCTCTCCCTAAACACACAACCTCTCCCTAAACACACAACCTCTCCCTAAACACACAACAACCTCTCCCTAAACACACAACCTCTCCCTAAACACACAACAACCTCTCCCTAAACACACAACCTCTCCCTAAACACACAACCTCTCCCTAAGCCCACAACAACCTCTCCCTAAACACACAACCTCTCCCTAAATACACAACAACCTCTCCCTAAACACACAACAACCTCTCCCTAAACACACAACCTCTCCCTAAACACACCATCTCTCCCTAAACACACAACAACCTCTCCCTAAACACACAATCTCTCCCTAAATACACAACAACCTCTCCTAAACACACAACAACCTCTCTAAAACACACAACCTCTCTCTAAACACACAACAACCTCTCCCTAAACATACAACCTCTCCCTAAACACACAACAACCTCTCTCTAAACACACAACCTCTCCCTAAACACACAACCTCTCCCTAAACACACAACCTCTCCCTAAACACAACAACCTCTCCCTAAACACACAACAACCTCTCCCTAAACACACAACAACCTCTCCCTAAACACACAACAACCTCTCCCTAAACATACAACTCTCCTTAAACACACAACAACCTCTCTCTAAACACACAACCTCTCTCTAAACACAAAACAACCTCTCCCTAAACACACAACCTCTCCCTAAACACACAACAATCTCTCCCTAAACACACATCAACCTCTCCCTAAACACACAACCTCTCCCTAAACACACAACAACCTCTCCCTAAACACACAACTCTCCCTAAACACACAACCTCTCCCTAAACACACAACAACCTCTCCCTAAACACACAACCTCTCCCTAAACACACAACCTCTCCCTAAGCCCACAACAACCTCTCCCTAAACACACAACCTCTCCCTAAATACACAACAACCTCTCCCTAAACACACAACAACCTCTCCCCAAACACACAACCTCTCCCTAAACACACCATCTCTCCCTAAACACACAACAACCTCTCCCTAAACACACAACCTCTCCTAAACACACCACAACCTCTCCCTAAATACACAACCTCTCCCTAAACACACAACAACCTCTCCTAAACACACAACCTCTCCCTAAACACACAACGTCTCCCTAAACACACAACAACCTCTCCCTAAACACACAACAACCTCTCCCTAAACACACAACAACCTCTCCCTAAACACACAACCTCTCCCTAAACACACAACAACCTCTCCCTAAACACACAACCTCTCCCTAAACACACAACCTCTCCCTAAACACACAACCTCTCCCTAAACACACAACCTCTCCCTAAGCCCACAACAACCTCTCCCTAAACACACAACCTCTCCCTAAATACACAACAACCTCTCCCTAAACACACAACAACCTCTCCCTAAACACACAACCTCTCCCTAAACACACCATCTCTCCCTAAACACACAACAACCTCTCCCTAAACACACAATCTCTCCCTAAATACACAACAACCTCTCCCTAAACACACAACAACCTCTCTAAACACACAACCTCTCTCTAAACACACAACAACCTCTCCCTAAACATACAACCTCTCCCTAAACACACAACAACCTCTCTCTAAACACACAACCTCTCCCTAAACACACAACCTCTCCCTACACACAACAACCTCTCCCTAAACACACAACATTCTCTCCCTAAACACACAACAACCTCTCCCTAAACACAACAACAACCTCTCCCTAAACATACAACTCTCCCTAAACACACAACAACCTCTCTCTAAACACACAACCTCTCTAAACACAAAACCACCTCTCCCTAAACACACAACCTCTCCCTAAACACAACAACCTCTCCCTAAACACACAACAACCTGTCCCTAAACACACAACAACCTCTCCCTAAACACACAACCTCTCCCTAAACACACAACAATCTCTCCCTAAACACACATCAGCCTCTCCCTAAACACACAACCTCTCCCTAAACATACAACCTCTCCCAAGACACACAACAACCTCTCTCTAAACACACAACCTCTCTCTAAACACACAACAACCTCTCCCTAAACACACAACAGCCTCTCCCTAAACACAAAACCTCTCTCTAAACACACAACCTCTCCCTAAACCCACAACAACCTCTCCCTAAACCCACAACAACCTCTCCCTAAACACACAACAACCTTTCCCTAAACACACAACAACCTCTCCCTAAACACACAACAACCTCTCCCTAAACACACAACCTCTCCCTAAACATACAACCTCTCCCAAAACACACAACAACCTCTCTAAACACACAACCTCTCTCTAAACACACAACAACCTCTCCCTAAACACACAACATCCTCTCCCTAAACACAAAACCTCTCTCTAAACACACAACATCTCCCTAAACCCACAACAACCTCTCCCTAAACCCACAACAACCTCTCCCTAAACACATAACAACCTCTCCCTAAACACACAACAACCTCTCCTAAACACACAACAACCTCTTCCTAAACACGCAACAACTTCTCCCTAAACACACAACAACTTCTCTCTATACACACCATCTCTCCCTAAACACACAACCTCTCCATAAACACAACAACCTCTCCCTAAACACACAACAACCTCTCCCTAAACACACAACAACCTCTCCCTAAACATACAACATACAACCTCTCCCAAAACACACAACAACCTCTCTCTAAACACACAACCTCTCTCTAAACACACAACAACCTCTCCCTAAACACACAACAGCCTCTCCCTAAACACAAAACATCTCCCTAAACACACAACAACCTCTCTCTAAACACACAACCTCTCCCTAAACCCACAACAACCTCTCCCTAAACACACACCAACCTCTCCCTAAACACACAACAACCTCTCCCTAAACACACAACAACCTCTCCCCAAACACACAACCTCTCCTAAACACACCATCTCTCCCTAAACACACAACAACCTCTCCCTAAACACACAACCTCTCCCTAAACACACAACAACCTCTCCCTAAATACACAACCTCTCCCTAAACACACAACAACCTCTCCCTAAACACACAACCTCTCCCTAAACACACAACGTCTCCCTAAACACACAACAACCTCTCCTAAACACACAACAACCTCTCCTAAACACACAACAACCTCTCCCTAAACACACAACCTCTCCCTAAACACACAACAACCTCTCCCTAAACACACAACCTCTCCTAAACACACAACAACCTCTCCCTAAACACACAACCTCTCCCTAAACACACAACCTCTCCCTAAGCCCACAACAACCTCTCCCTAAACACACAACAACCTCTCCCTAAATACACAACAACCTCTCCCTAAACACACAACAACCTCTCCCTAAACACACAACCTCTCCCTAAACACACCACCTCTCCCTAAACACACAACAACCTCTCCCTAAACACACAATCTCTCCCTAAATACACAACAACCTCTCCCTAAACACACAACAACCTCTCTCTAAACACACAACCTCTCTCTAAACACACAACAACCTCTCCCTAAACATACAACCTTTCCCTAAACACACAACAACCTCTCTCTAAACACACAACCTCTCCCTAAACACACAACCTCTCCCTAAACACACAACCTCTCCCTAAACACAACAACCTCTCCCTAAACACACAACATTCTCTCCCTAAACACACAACAACCTCTCCCTAAACACACAACAACCTCTCCCTAAACATACAACTTTCCCTAAACACACAACAACCTCTCTCTAAACACACAACCTCTCTCTAAACACAAAACAACCTCTCCTAAACACACAACCTCTCCCTAAACACAACAACCTCTCCCTAAACACACAACAACCTGTCCCTAAACACACAACAACCTCTCTCTATACACACCATCTCTCCCTAAACACACAACCTCTCCATAAACACAACAACCTCTCCCTAAACACACAACAACCTCTCCCTAAACACACAACAACCTCTCCCTAAACATACAACATACAACCTCTCCCCCAAAACACACAACAACCTCTCTCTAAACACACAACCTCTCTCTAAACACACAACAACCTCTCCCTAAACACACAACAGCCTCTCCCTAAACACAAAACATCTCCCTAAACACACAACAACCTCTCTCTAAACACACAACCTCTCCCTAAACCCACAACAACCTCTCCCTAAACACACACCAACCTCTCCCTAAACACACAACAACCTCTCCCTAAACACACAACAACCTCTCCCTAAACACACAACCTCTCCCTAAACACACAACAACCTCTCCCTAAATACACAACCTCTCCCTAAACACACAACAACCTCTCCCTAAACACACAACCTCTCCCTAAACACACAACGTCTCCCTAAACACACAACAACCTCTCCCTAAACACACAACAACCTCTCCCTAAACACACAACAACCTCTCCCTAAACACACAACCTCTCCTAAACACACAACAACCTCTCCCTAAACACACAACCTCTCCCTAAACACACAACAACCTCTCCCTAAACACACAACCTCTCCCTAAACACACAACCTCTCCCTAAGCCCACAACAACCTCTACCTAAACACACAACCTCTCCCTAAATACACAACAACCTCTCCCTAAACACACAACAACCTCTCCCTAAACACACAACCTCTCCCTAAACACACCATCTCTCCCTAAACACACAACAACCTCTCCCTAAACACACAATCTCTCCCTAAATACACAACAACCTCTCCCTAAACACACAACAACCTCTCCCTAAACATACAACCTTTCCCTAAACACACAACAACCTCTCTAAACACACAACCTCTCCCTAAACACACAACCTCTCCCTAAACACACAACCTCTCCCTAAACACAACAACCTCTCCCTAAACACACAACATTCTCTCCCTAAACACACAACAACCTCTCCCTAAACACACAACAACCTCTCCCTAAACATACAACTCTCCCTAAACACACAACAACCTCTCTAAACACACAACCTCTCTCTAAACACAAAACAACCTCTCCCTAAACACACAACCTCTCCCTAAACACAACAACCTCTCCCTAAACACACAACAACCTGTCCCTAAACACACAACAACCTCTCCCTAAACACACAACCTCTCCCCTAAACACACAACAATCTCTCCCTAAACACACATCAGCCTCTCCCTAAACACACAACCTCTCCCTAAACATACAACCTCTCCCAAGACACACAACAACCTCTCTCTAAACACACAACCTCTCTCTAAACACACAACAACCTCTCCCTAAACACACAACAGCCTCTCCCTAAACACAAAACCTCTCTCTAAACACACAACCTCTCCCTAAACCCACAACAACCTCTCCCTAAAGCCACAACAACCTCTCCCTAAACACACAACAACCTTTCCCTAAACACACAACAACCTCTCCCTAAACACACAACCTCTCCCTAAACATACAACCTCTCCCAAAACACACAACAACCTCTCTCTAAACACACAACCTCTCTCTAAACACACAACAACCTCTCCCTAAACACACAACATCCTCTCCCTAAACACAAAACCTCTCTCTAAACACACAACATCTCCCTAAACCCACAACAACCTCTCCCTAAACCCACAACAACCTCTCCCTAAACACATAACAACCTCTCCCTAAACACACAACAACCTCTCCCTAAACACACAACAACCTCTTCCTAAACACGCAACAACTTCTCCCTAAACACACAACAACCTCTCTCTATACACACCATCTCTCCCTAAACACACAACCTCTCCATAAACACAACAACCTCTCCCTAAACACACAACAACCTCTCCCTAAACACACAACAACCTCTCCCTAAACACACAACAACCTCTCCCTAAACATACAACATACAACCTCTCCCCCCTAAACACACAACAACCTCTCTCTAAACACACAACCTCTCTCTAAACACACAACAACCTCTCCCTAAACACACAACAGCCTCTCCCTAAACACAAAACATCTCCCCTAAACACACAACAACCTCTCTCTAAACACACAACCTCTCCCTAAACCCACAACAACCTCTCCCTAAACACACACCAACCTCTCCCTAAACACACAACAACCTCTCCCTAAACACACAACAACCTCTCCCCAAACACACAACCTCTCCCTAAACACACCATCTCTCCCTAAACACACAACAACCTCTCCCTAAACACACAACCTCTCCCTAAACACACAACAACCTCTCCCTAAATAAACACAACCTCTCCCTAAACACACAACAACCTCTCCCTAAACACACAACCTCTCCCTAAACACACAACATCTCCCTAAACACACAACAACCTCTCCCTAAACACACAACAACCTCTCCACACAACCTAAACACACAACAACCTCTCCCTAAACACACAACCTCTCCCTAAACACACAACAACCTCTCCCTAAACACACAACCTCTCCCAACCTAAACACACAACAACCTCTCCCTAAACACACAACCTCTCCCTAAACACACAACCTCTCCCTAAACCCACAACAACCTCTCCCTAAACACACAACAACCTCTCCCTAAATACACAACAACCTCTCTCCTAAACACACAACAACCTCTCCCTAAACACACAACCTCTCCCTAAACACACCATCTCTCCCTAAACACACAACAACCTCTCCCTAAACACACAATCTCTCCCTAAATACACAACAACCTCTCCCTAAACACACAACAACCTCTCTAAAACACACAACCTCTCTCTAAACACACAACAACCTCTCCCTAAACATACAATCTTTCCCTAAACACACAACAACCTCTCAACCTAAACACACAAACACTCTCCCTAAACACACAACCTCTCCCTAAACACAACAACCTCTCCCTAAACACACAACATTCTCTCCCTAAACACACAACAACCTCTCCCTAAACACACAACAACCTCTCCCTAAACATACAACTCTCCCTAAACACACAACAACCTCTCTCTAAACACACAACCTCTCTCTAAACACAAAACAACCTCTCCCTAAACACACAACCTCTCCCTAAACACAACAACCTCTCCCTAAACACACAACAACCTGTCCCTAAACACACAACAACCTCTCTCTATACACACCATCTCTCCCTAAACACACAACCTCTCCATAAACACAACAACCTCTCCCTAAACACACAACAACCTCTCCCTAAACACACAACAACCTCTCCCTAAACATACAACATACAACCTCTCCCAAAACACACAACAACCTCTCTCTAAACACACAACCTCTCTCTAAACACACAACAACCTCTCCCTAAACACACAACAGCCTCTCCCTAAACACAAAACATCTCCCTAAACACACAACAACCTCTCTCTAAACACACAACCTCTCCCTAAACCCACAACAACCTCTCCCTAAACACACACCAACCTCTCCCTAAACACACAACAACCTCTCCCTAAACACACAACAACCTCTCCCTAAACACACAACCTCTCCCTAAACACACAACAACCTCTCCCTAAATACACAACCTCTCCCTAAACACACAACAACCTCTCCCTAAACACACAACCTCTCCCTAAACACACAACGTCTCCCTAAACACACAACAACCTCTCCCTAAACACACAACAACCTCTCCCTAAACACACAACAACCTCTCCCTAAACACACAACCTCTCCCTAAACACACAACAACCTCTCCCTAAACACACAACCTCTCCCTAAACACACAACAACCTCTCCCTAAACACACAACCTCTCCCTAAACACACAACCTCTCCCTAAGCCCACAACAACCTCTCCCTAAACACACAACCTCTCCCTAAATACACAACAACCTCTCCCTAAACACACAACAACCTCTCCCTAAACACACAACCTCTCCCTAAACACACCATCTCTCCCTAAACACACAACAACCTCTCCCTAAACACACAATCTCTCCCTAAATACACAACAACCTCTCCCTAAACACACAACAACCTCTCCCTAAACATACAACCTTTCCCTAAACACACAACAACCTCTCTCTAAACACACAACCTCTCCCTAAACACACAACCTCTCCCTAAACACACAACCTCTCCCTAAACACAACAACCTCTCCCTAAACACACAACATTCTCTCCCTAAACACACAACAACCTCTCCCTAAACACACAACAACCTCTCCCTAAACATACAACTCTCCCTAAACACACAACAACCTCTCTCTAAACACACAACCTCTCTCTAAACACAAAACCACCTCTCCCTAAACACACAACCTCTCCCTAAACACAACAACCTCTCCCTAAACACACAACAACCTGTCCCTAAACACACAACAACCTCTCCCTAAACACACAACCTCTCCCTAAACACACAACAATCTCTCCCTAAACACACATCAGCCTCTCCCTAAACACACAACCTCTCCCTAAACATACAACCTCTCCCAAGACACACAACAACCTCTCTCTAAACACACAACCTCTCTCTAAACACACAACAACCTCTCCCTAAACACACAACAGCCTCTCCCTAAACACAAAACCTCTCTCTAAACACACAACCTCTCCCTAAACCCACAACAACCTCTGCCTAAACCCACAACAACCTCTCCCTAAACACACAACAACCTTTCCCTAAACACACAACAACCTCTCCCTAAACACACAACAACCTCTCCCTAAACACACAACCTCTCCCTAAACATACAACCTCTCCCAAAACACACAACAACCTCTCTCTAAACACACAACCTCTCTCTAAACACACAACAACCTCTCCCTAAACACACAACAGCCTCTCCCTAAACACAAAACCTCTCTCTAAACAAACAACATCTCCCTAAACCCACAACAACCTCTCCCTAAACCCACAACAACCTCTCCCTAAACACATAACAACCTCTCCCTAAACACACAACAACCTCTCCCTAAACACACAACAACCTCTTCCTAAACACGCAACAACTTCTCCCTAAACACACAACAACCTCTCTCTATACACACCATCTCTCCCTAAACACACAACCTCTCCCTAAACACAACAACCTCTCCCTAAACACACAACAACCTCTCCCTAAACACACAACAACCTCTCCCTAAACATACAACATACAACCTCTCCCAAAACACACAACAACCTCTCTCTAAACACACAACCTCTCTCTAAACACACAACAACCTCTCCCTAAACACACAACAGCCTCTCCCTAAACACAAAACATCTCCCTAAACACACAACAACCTCTCCCTAAACACACAACAACCTCTCCCTAAACACACAACCTCTCCCTAAACACACAACCTCTCCCTAAACACACAACCTCTCCTAAACACACAACAACCTCTCCCTAAACACACAACAACCTCTCCCTAAACACACAACAACCTCTCCCTAAACACACAACAACCTCTCCCTAAACACACAACAACCTCTCCCTAAACACACAACCTCTCCCTAAACACACAACAACCTCTCCCTAAACACACAACAACCTCTTCCTAAATTAACCAGCGACTGTAAATGGCTCACTCTTCCATCCACAAACACACCTCTGTTGTCTGGAGACACAGCACATGTATTTGCATCTCCATCAGAGAAGCAGAGATGCTGTGTGTGTGTGTTTGAGTGTGTTTGTGTGTGTGTGTGTGAACAGTAACTGGCTATTAAGGAAGCCCACAGCTTAAGGCTGAAGTTTAATTAAACCATCACAAAGTCACTTAGAACAGCAATCAGCCTAATGATCAAAAAGGGTCTTCAAAGCCGCCCGTGCGGATGTTTCCTTCTGCACATTACAGGGAAGTGTCCCACACATACAACTGGGCCCCAACATCAAAAGAGGCCAAAGAGCTTTAAAAAAAAGTAAGCAGAGAGGGGTTTATAAAGCATATTTATTTATTTATCCTTTGCGTTCGTAAAGAATAACCACATCTGTCGCCAAGAAGTTAAGAAGCTATCAGTTTCTGAAACGCGGCCAAGCCGACACAGTTAAAGTACAGACTCCTTGGAACAAAAAATGGATTATTTTCTTACTTTTCCTCCCCCAGTGAAGGGGCTCTTTGCATTTGTTTTGACTGATTTACCGGTTTGCTTATCTCAAAGGGTGAAACAATGCTGCACATTTCTATCAACAATCATTACAGGCCATTTCAAATCATTTCCGCACAGCTAATTTCATAATGGCGCAGGGAAACATTGATTGAAACCAGATGCCTCTTATCAGCCTTGTGGTAAACTGACTGCAATTACAGAGCCGAGTCCAATGTGCTCTTTACTGAAGCCTTCCCTCTACGGCCCATTCAGCCTGGACTAACACAAGACACCACAACACAAGACAACTAGGGTTGCAAAGCTACCAGTCATTTACAAACGTTACTGGAATCTTCAATCATTTTTATAATTAACTGTCATTTACATCATTTACACTTGAATAACTTTTGAAAAATTGTATTCATATTATATAGTATTCATTGTTTATGTCTGTGTCCATATTATCCATGAGTTTATAGTTGGTAGACCATATGGTTGAAGAGAAAATGGCCTAATCCATGAAAAAAAGCATCTAATCAACAATATAATGATTGACTTTTTTCACACCTGACACCAGTTTGATGCCAAAACATTGACAACAAATACATATTGACATAATAAAATAAATAAAAGTGTAGAAAAAAATGTATTAAGGATATTTCATTCTGAATCCCTCATGTTTAACACCAATGGTGTTCACCACGGTAATTGTTTATATGTAGGATAATGTTTTACAGCCTTGTCATTCTATTTTACTATGTTATTTAATATATTTGACATAAAAGGTCAGAGATAATTACAGACACCTATACCCAAAAGGGCCTTTAGATGTCTTGTGATAGAGCACATACAATCCTTGAAAGGTAGTTTACTGGTAAACTTAGAAAGTTTCACCTAATATATCCTCCCTTCACAACCCTAACACACCACAACACACAACACAACACACCACACCATGCAGCTAGGCCACAGTTCAGCTCTGCTAAGAGGGACAGGAAGTGAACAAGTGAGGTCTCAGTTTCCACTCCTCCCAGGTGGGACACGGCTGTGTATCCTTGGCGCAGAGTGTTTAATCTGATGTACAGGTGGGTATAAACACAGAGCCTGAACCTGCCTGATCTCAGACCACATCTGGACCCTGATACTTCCTGTACATTCACACACAGGGACGTACATCCTGAGTCGTTTCCTTGGACGTGCCAGAAAACAGATCCAGAATGTGGTAGATAGCTGAACGTTTAGCTGCCCTCACGCCAGACATTCCTCTTGACTGAGACATATTTGACATTCATAAGGATTATAGTAATGCTTTTCTTTTAGATACATTGAATCACATGGTAATAATTAAACCATTGTTTACGGCAGTGCATACCTCTCTCTGTAATAAAGTATCACTGCAAATGACCAGCTTATAAGGTAGTATATGCACAATATAAATATGGAAAGATGGCCTATACAGAAGATCAGAGGCTGGCTCACAAGGGGACACAGAACAACACAAAAGGGTGTGAGTATTAGAAACAGGAAGAAAACAGGGCTAAGCACAAAAAAAGTGGGAAAGTGAATCTATGTGAATGTCACAGCTTCCAGGCAATTATCCAATAATATGCATAATATGTTGATATGTTGTTTGTACGGAGATGTAAAACTTGTTCAGGCATACAGAACAGTTTCTGGGCTAGAGACTGAATGGAAACGCCTTGCATAAAATTACATGTAAAAGCATTAGTAGCAGTAACATAAGTGTGGGGCAATTTGTCCCCCTCTTCCTCTCTCCTCGTGCTGGCAGAAGAGAGAGGAAGAGAGGGAGGGACAGGGGGGAGACCTTGCCCGCAGAAAACCCGGTCCGTCACTGCTCCCTGCCCCCGCCACCACTGCCCCCCTGCCCCCGCCACCACTGCTCCCTGCCCCCGCCACCACTGCTCCCTGCCCCCGCCACCACTGCTCCCTGCTCCGTGTTTCCCTGCTACCCTCTCACTCTACTGACCAGCAAAGCCAGTGATTTATGAAGCTGGAGAGAGAGGGTTCACTCCATGGACTCCGGATGAAAAAAGGTGCTCCATGCCGGAGGCCGGGCCATTCATCAACATGTACCGCCGTGTCACATTGTTTATCATACAGACTCAGCCTAGCATGGGCGCTCCAACCGGGCCCCGGCTTTGTCCTGCCCCCCCACAACAATCCACACCATGCAAACATTATTGAAAGATTGGAGGCCTCTCTTCACAAGGCTCTATTGCCTTTGGTCATGTGGAACAAAAGGGTAAAGAGAGAGAATCTGAAACATGTAATACGCTTTAAGGCTGTTGTGTTGAAGTGTCAGGAATCAGGCGGGTTACGGCGGTTAGGAGACTGGCTGAATGGTTAAGTCAATGTAAGGCTGAGCTTGGACTAAACTTGGCCTTAGTGTGTTGAAGCTCAGCTTGTAGAGCCAGGAGATGCAGGATAGTTTGCCCCCTGACTCCTTCCACCAGGGGCAACCTGGATTAGAAGCACCTGCTGTTCATCGGTTTGTGAAGGAAATTTTGCTGTCTAAAGAGATAGCCTTGAATTGTACATCTTGTCTCATACAATCATTTGTTCCTGTAGGTTCTGGGTAGAGATTTGAGGGGGAGATGGGTCCCTCACAGGTTGTTCCCGACAAATTCTGTTTTGAATTCAAATACAATTGTACCTACACACTGAAGAAGGCTGCAGAGCCTAATCGTCTGTGTGCGCTAACCCTGATGCAGTGAAAATAATACAAAATAAATTTTAAGCTTTATGCCCATCACACCATTTGTGTGTCTTCCAGCAGTCCACCACGGCTGCTGCCAGTACCATCATCTGTCTACCCATCTATCTACAGCCCATAATGCCCTGCTCTGAGTGTGTGGGGCAGAGATCTAGGTCACTAAACCATTTGTACTACACCATAGGAGGTTGGTGGCACCTTAATTTGGGAGGACAGGCTCGTGGTAATGACTGGAAATGCGTGAATACGTGAAATGGTATCAAATACTTAAAAGACATGGTTTCCAGGTGTTTGATGTCATTTGCTCTGTTCCGGTCATTATTATGAGCCGTCCTCCCCTCAGCCTCCACTGTACTACACATATCCCAGTGATGTGTATGTGCTTGCATTAGTGTATGCGTCCGCGTGTGTCCGTGCGTGGAAACAAAAAGCAAACAGGCCAAATACAACCTTTACATTTCTGTGTGAATGTATTTAAATGTGGGTATTAGAAGCGTGCATGCCAGAGTGTGTACCATTATCTATCTTATAAAAGAAACAGAACATGGATCAGTCTAAAACCTGACTATACAGTATGTGCATGAAAGCATACAGTATATATACAAAGGTATGTGGACACCACTTCAAATCAGTGAATTCGGATATTTCAGCCACACCCGTTGCTTACAGATGTATAAAATCGAGCACACAGCCATGCAATCTCCATAGACAAGCATTGGCTGTAGAATGGCCCGTACTGAAGAGATCAGTGACTTTCAACGTGGCACCGTCATAAGATGCCACCTTTCCAACAAGTCAGTTGGTCAAATTTCTGCCCTGCTAGAGCTGCCCCGGTTAACTGTAAGTGCTGTTGGACTCTGGACTCTGAAGCAGTGGAAACCAGTTCTCTGGAGTGATGAATCACGCTTCAACATCTGGGTTTGGAGGATGCCAGGAAAACACTACCTGCTCCAATCCACAGTGCCAACTGTAAAGTTTGGTGGAGGAGGAATATTGGTTTGGGGAGGGCCCTTTCCTGTTTCAGCATGAAAATACCCCCGTGCACAAAGCGAAGTCCATACAGAAATGGTTTGTCCAGATGGATGTGGAAGAACTTGACTGGCCTGCACAGAGCCCTGACCTCAACCCTATCGAACACCTTCGGGATGAATTGCAACGCTGACTGTGAGCCAAGCCTAATCGTCCAACATCAGTGCCCGACCTCACTAATGCTCTTGTGGCTGAATGGAAGCAAGTCCACGTAGCAATGTTCCAACATCTAGTGGAAAGCAGAAGAGTGGAGGCTGTTATAGCAGCAAAGGGGGATCAACTCCATATTAATGTCCATGACTTTGGTCATGTAGTGTATGTGGGTTCTATTACAGTTTTTCCCAATAGTTTCCTCACAAAAAACTGGCCCATGAGGTACACTGACCCAAACCTGTAACTCATTTAGCAGAACCATACACCACATCTGCAATACTACTGGCACATGTTTTGCTTTACACTCAGATTGCAATTCTATAACAAACATTTGGCAAAACAGAACACACAATTCTCTAACTTTGGCACAACCTTCACAACTAAAATGTCTTGTGTGCAAATTAAAAGCAACACAGTTCAACAAGTTAAGCTCAATTACCATGTGCAAACACTAATTGCATAAATGTTCAATTTGAATTCAGACTTTTGGTATGGATAAAAAGACTTAGCAGAGAGAGGTGGAGGTAGAGGTGGAGGTAGAGATGGAGGTGGAGGTAGATGTAGAGGTGGAGGTAGAGGTGGAGGTGGAGGTAGAGGTAGAGGTGGAGGTGGAGGTAGAGGTAGAGGTGGAGATGGAGGTAGAGGTGGAGATACGTGGAGGTGGAGGTAGAGGTAGAGGTAGAGGTGGAGGTAGAGGTGGAGGTGGAGGTGGAGGTAGAGATAGAGGTGGAGGTAGAGGTAGAGGTGGAGGTAGAGGTGGAGGTGGAGGTAGAGGTAGAGGTGGAGGAAGAGGTAGAGGTGGAGGTAGAGGAAGACCAAGAACAAGGAGAGTAATTTCTGATGAAATTTGGGTGACTGTGGTGGACCATGTGGTCAACCATGGTTTGATCTTGAGAGAGGCTGGGCAGCCCAATCTGAGCTGCCTCACCGCAGCATCCATCATCCAGACCATCCAAAATGAGAATAGGTTTGTACTGCAGACATTGAACCTCTCTACTACTTTTACTACTTGACAGTAGTACAACATAACACACAGTAAAGACTGTAGATTCCAATACATACTGTAATGGGAAACAAATTAAATGTTTCATGTATTACTGTATGTGTGAAATTGGGAGCTATACTATGTTGTAACATGTTTATCTTGTATACTGTATTACTGTAGTGTTTACTGTACTGTTTATCTTGTATACTGTATTACTGTAGTGTTTACTGTACTGTATGCTATTTTGTTTTTGTAGAACTGAAAGACGACCACCAAGTGGTGGTAGAGCATGTCTAGTTACAGACGAAAAGGAGGCTGCCATTGTGCAAATGGTAGTTGAAAATAATGCCATACGAATGCTGGAAATCCAACAACAGGTGATTGAAAACCCTGCCATCTTCCATAACATCAGAGTGAGTTTATCAACCATAACCCACACCCTTAAGAAACACCATTTCCGGATGAAGCAAATCTACAGAGTCCCATTTGAAAGGAATTCCCGAAGAGTGAAGGATAAACAATACAACAAGTGAGTAATGTACTAGTAGTATACTCTTAAAACATTAGAGACTCATTGATGTTGCCAGTGAACTTTACTATACAGCAATTATAGTATTTATTGTCATTTCAGAGAATCATGGAGTTGGATGCAAGTCCCATCTCCCAGGAACATATTCATAGATGAGCCTGGATTCAATTTAGCGAAGACGAGGAGGAGAGGAAGGAACATCATTGGCCAATGCGCCATCATTGAGGTACCTGGCCACATTGGGAGAAATGTCACCATATCTGCAGCTATGAGCCTCCACGGGGTCCTCCACCGCCATGACACCCTTGGACCATACAACACTGCCCATCTCCTTCATTTCCTGAACACCTTGCATGACAATCTTTTTAGCCAGAGCAGAGAGGGCCAGGTGACCCTGAGCAGCAAATGTATGTTCTAATTTGGGACAACGGCGTGCTGCTCAGGTCTGCAACTGGTTCTATGACCATCCCAGGTTTATAAATCTCTATTCTCTATCTCCATATTCCCTATTTCCCTATTTCTCAACCCCATTGTGGAGTTATTTTCAGCACGGCAGTTGAAGGTGTATGATCGCAAACGCCATGAACGTATGGCCCTTCTCCAGGCAATGGAGGAGGCCTGTGGTGACATTCCAGCAGAGTCCTGTCAGGGGTGGATGCATTATGCCAGAAGATATTTCCCCCGCTGTCTGGCAAAGAAGGATACCGCCTGTGATGTTGATGAAAATCTGTAGCACGGACCAAAACACAAAACATGACCGATTTTGTTTTCGCAATAGAGTATTTGTTTCTTGACTTGATTTTGATTTTACTGTATTTTCACAGTTTCTTTATCTAGTCCGTACAATTGATTTACAGTACTGTAGTACAAATAGGCCTATTTTTCTTCCTTTGCATCTGCAAAATATATTTACTGTATGTTTGCATTTTTACTGTGTGTTTACAGTTTGACATGTTTTGAGTCATGTTGAATTATAAAACAAACATTTGTGTTCCTTTCTTCTTTGAGTACACACAACCAATATACAGTATAACAACGAAATCTTAGTCTTTGCACTGAAATAGGTTCTGACTAGGTATCCCCCTTTCCAATCAAATCCAATCAAATTTTATTAGTCACATGCGGCGAATACAACAGGTGTAGACTTTGCAGTGAAATGCTTACTTAAAAGCCCTTAACCAACAATGCAGTTTAAAAAATACAAAAAAGTATAAGAAATAAAAGTAACAAGTAATTAAAGAGCAGCAGTAAAATAACAGTAGCGAGACTGTATACATGGGGTACCGGTACAGAGTCAATGTGCGGGGTCACAGGTTAGTTGAGGTAATTGAGGTAATATGTACATGTAGGTAGAGTTATTAAAGTGACTATGCATAGATAATAACAGAGAGTGTCAGCGTCATAAAAGAGCGGGAGGGGGGCAATGCAAATAGTCTGGGTAGCCATTTGATTAGCTGTTCAGGAGTCTTATGGCTTGGGGGTAGAAGCTGTTTAGAAGCCTCTTGGACCTAGACTTGGCATTCCAGTACCGCTGCCGTGCGGAAGCAGAGTAAACAGTCTATGACTGGGGTGGCTGGAGTCTTTGACAATTTTCAGGGCCTTCCTCTGACACCACCTGGTATAGAGGTCCTGGATGGGAGGAAGCTTGGCCCCAGTGATGTACTGGGCCGTACTCACTACCCTCTGTAGTACCTTGTGGTCGGAGGCCGAGGAATTGCCATACCAGGCAGTGATGCAACCATGCTCTCGATGGTGCAGCTGTAAAACCTTGAGGATCTGAGGACCCATGCCAAATCTTTTCAGTCTCTTGAGGGAGAATAGGTTTTGTCGTGCCCTCTTCACCACTGTGTGCTTGGACCATGTTAGTTTGTTGATGATGTGGACACAAAGGAACTTGAAGCTCTCAACCTGCTCCACTACAGCCCCATCGATGAGAATGGGGGCGTGCTTGGTCCTCTTTTTCCTGTAGTCCACACTCATCTCCTTTGTCTTGTTCACGGTGAGGTTGTTGTCCTGGCACCACACGGCCAGGTCTCTGACCTCATTCCTATAGGCTGTCTAGTTGTTGTCGGTGATCAGGCCTACCACTGTTGTGTCATCGACAAACTTAATAATGGTGTTGGAGTCATGCCTGGCCGTGCAGTCATGAGTGAACAGGGAGTACAGGAGGGGACTGAGCACGCACCCCTGAGGGGCCCCTGTGTTGAGGAACAGCTTGCGCATCTGTTGTTACCTACCCAGACCACCTGGGGGGCGGCCCGTCAGGAAGTTCAGGATCCAGTTGCAGAGGGAGGTGTTTAGTCCCATGGTCCTTAGCTTATCGATGCGCTTTGAGGCACTATGGTGTTGAACTCTGAGCTGTAGAATAGCTTTCTCTCATAGGTGTTCCTTTTGTCCAGGTGGGAAAAGGCAGTGTGGAGTGCAATAGAGGTGGCATCATCTGTGGATCTGTTAGGGCGGTATGCAAATTGGAGTGGGTCTAGGGTTTCTGGGATAATGGTGTTGATGTGAGCCATGACCAGCCTTTCAAAGCACTTCATGGCTACAGATGTGAGTGCTACAGGTCGGTAGTCATTTAGACAGGTTACCTTAGTGTTCTTGGGCACAGGGACTATGGTGGTCTGCTTAAAACATGCTGGTATTACAGACTCGGACAGAGAGAGGTTGAAAATGTCAGTGAAGACACTTGCCAGTTGGTCAGCGCATGCTTGCAGTACATGTCCTGGTAATCCGTCTGGCCCTGAAGTCTTGTGAATGTTGCCCTGTTTAAAGGTCTTGCTCACATCGACTGAGGAGAGCGTGATCACACAGTCATCCAGAACAGCTGGTGCTCTCGTGTATGTTTCAGTGTTATTTGTCTCGAAGCGATCATAGAAGCTCCTATTCCCTGATAGTAGTGTTTTGAATAGGTCACATCAGTATGATCTCGGTTGTCACTAAGTTAGATTCATTTGATGTGTGTGTGTCTGTCATTTGTAGGCAGAGTTTCATGTTGAGCAGGGAGTACATGATTTTGATTGCTGTGTTTCATTTTGCAAGATGTCTGTGAGATTTGGGGAAATTGGCTAACGGTTTTGTGTTTAGAGTTTTGAGTACCTGAGATTTAGTTTCTTAAAACATATGTTAACAATTGGGAAAGACTGTAAAAGACTAATACAATTTGCGAGACAGTGTGCTTGAATGTCTCCACAGTGTCCACAGTCAGCTCCACAAAGAGTGGTGAGAGAGAGAGAGAGAGAGAGAGAGAGAGAGAGAAGAGAGAGGTGGAGGGAAAGCTAGAGAGAACGAGCGAGAGAGAACAAGAGAGGAGACATGGGAAGAAAGAGAAAGATAAAGAGACAGAAGAAAGAAATACATTGAGAGAAACAGAGAGAGAGGAGAGAGAGAGATAGAGAGAGATAGAGAGAGAGAGATAGAGAGAGATAGAGAGAGAGAGAGAGAGAGAGAGAGAGAAGGAGAGAGAGAAGGAGAGAAGGAGAGAGAGAGATCGAGAGAGAGAGAGAGAGAGAGATAGAGATAGAGAGAGAGAGAGAGAGAGAGAGAGAGAGAGAGAGAAGGAGAGAGAGAGATGGAGAGAGAAAGAGAGAGAGAGAGAGAGAGAGAGAGAGAGAGAGAGAGAGAGAGAGAGAGAGAGAGAGAGAGAGAGAGAGAGAGAGAGAGAGAGAGAGAGAGAGAGAGAGGAGAGAGAGAGAGAGGAGAGAGAGAGAAGTATAGAGAGAGAGAGAGAGAGAGAGAGAGAGAAGGAGAGAGAGAGAAGGAGAGAGAGAGAGAGAGAGATAGAGAGAGAGAGAGAAGGAGAGAGAGAGAGAGAGAGAGAGAGAGAGGAGAGAGAATGATACATCCTCATTTCTTAAAACCTCACCACCACCACCCCCATCCCCTTAAACAAGAATTGTCCCCGATACACAGCATATCTCCTGAAATATCTCCACACTTTTTATCATTTTATAGAACTCAATATGAGTAATAGTGTGGAGATATTTCAGGAGATATGCTGTGTCGGGAATGCCGTGAGGCGCGCTGAGAACATCCCATTAAATAATACTAAAGAGCCTGTTATCCCCCCACCTTTGACCCTGTTCCTGCTTGTTAGCCAAATAGCCAACTTAACCTGAGCAGACAAACAATTCAACAACACACATTTGGCCTTTCCTTATTTGAATACCTGTACCCCATTATAAACATCCCATCAGTAAACTCCACCCCCAACCTCTCACACAGACATTCCAACAGAGACATTAATGGCATTAACCTGGCTCACACAGAAAACACATGATGCACTGTTTCACTCATGACAAAGAAAGGACACCCCTGTCCAACTCCTGGGTCAACCTGTGCCAACCAGCTTTTAGTGGTCAGGGCTCCATGTCGAACACTCCACTGGATGGTCCCCTGGCCTCTTTGGTACTGGGAGTTTGTAGAGCCCCCTCCATCTAAAACCCACCATACGCTCCGCCCTACATAGCCCCTGCCACTGATGTGCCTTCACTCCTATTAGACTCCTAATCTTCCTCACCTTAATGCAGAGATTGTAGAGATCTTTACCTCCCACACCCTCAACAAGTCCTCCAGACCCCCTTGCTAGTCCCCAGTCTCCTGTCACCTGCAGTGGCGAAACATTGGTGGCCCTCCCCCTTTGGCCGCTCAAACACCCCCCTTACCAGCTCAGACAGTGCCTCCTGGACCTCCTCCAGGAATCTCTCCAGCAGTCTAAGAGATGTTAGTCCTGTTTGTTTTGCAAGGACTTCCGGGGATTTCCATCCCCCTCCCCCAGCAGCCACAGGTCACCCAGCCTTAGTAAACCCGCTGCCATCAGTCGCTTCTGCAGGGTGGCCGACTGAACCGATCTCAAAAGGATGGCTGGATTATAGAAGACAGGCTCCTCCCACACCCACAGCCCAGGCTCCATACCCCCTTGTCGTGTTGGCCTTTGCAGCACCCAGGCCCTCAACACAGTAGAGAAAAAATCAGAGAGACCTGCTGTACTCTGCCTCTCCAGCCTCAGTAACTATTTTTTGTTAAATTTAACTAGGCAAGTCAGTTAAGAACAAATTCTTATTTACAATGACAGACTACCAGGGAACCGTGGGTTAACTGCTTGCTCAGGGGCAGAATGACAGATTTTTACTGTCAGCTCGGGAATTTGATCCAGCAACCTTTCGGTTACTGGCCCAACGCACTAACCACTAGGCTACCTGCCACCCCAAGAACAGCTGCCGGTCCAACCCGAATCTGCCAGCTCTCCTCAGCAGTGCGCATGCTGGTTCCCTCCAGCCAACATCAGTATGGTACAGCAGTCTCTGCGCCGCCTTTAGTCAGAACGCAGCCACCCTGCTCTCCAGTTCCACCAGGCCCTGTCCTCCTTCATGGATGGTCATGTACAACACTGCCGCCCTCAGCCAGTGACGGCCCCGACCAGAAAAAATCCACCAACTTGGTTGCAGATCTGCAAGCAGACCGGCGGGGGGTTGAGGACAGCCAGTTTATGCCACAGGGAGAATGCCGCCAGGTTTTTGATTATCAGCACCCTTCCTCTATATGACACTTGGGACAGGAGCCACCTCTACCTGGCCAGTCTTGACACCACTTCCTGACCCACCTCTCCGAGCCCAGGTACTCCCCCAAAATGTTAAGCCCTTCACAACCCCACTGCCAACCCCCTGGAAGCAGAGGGGGGGGCCCTATCCCTCCATGCCCCACATAACAGACGAAGCTCGTAGCTGACAAAGCTCCCTCGTACACCTTCAGACTAGTCTCTAGTGCCTGCATATCCTACCCATCCCTGACCATCACGTCATCTGCATACGCCGACACTGCTATGCCTGTCAACACACTCCCTGCAGTCTCCTGCATAGGAGGCCCAAAAGAGTTTCAATGGCTAGTGTTTATAACTACCCCGATAGAGGGTATCCTTGTCTAATGCCCCGTCTCACCCAGACTGGCCTACTGAGTCCCCCACCCACGTTGACCATACATGACGCCCAGCATACAACATCTTCACACAAGCCAAAAACATTTCCCCAAACCCAAACACAGACATCCCATTAAACAGATACTCATGGTCCACTCTATCAAAAGACCAGTCCAAAGTTCACATTAGAAACTCTTGACAAGTCCAACATGTCCCTGATGAAGAACAAGTTTTCCGTGATTGAGCGTCCCAGTACACAATATGTCCGGTCCTTGTGTACTATAGTCCAGATGGGAGTTCAGTCTGTTAGCGAGGACCTTGGTAAATATCTTGTAGTCCGCACAGAGCAATGCCACAGGCCTCCAGTACTTAAGTTCACACAAGTCCCCTTTTTTGGGCAGGAGAGTCAGAGCCGCCTGACGGCAGCTCATTGGCAACTCTCCTACCCCGACGCACTCAAGCAACACGCAAAAGACGCCCAGTCCAATTATTCCCCAGAATGTTTTATAAATCTCCACTCGGAGTCCATCGACCCCCGGTGCACGGCCGGGTTATGGCCTCTGCCAGTTCATGGTACAAAAGGGGAATGTCCATTTCATTCCTCTGTGCCAGAGAGAGCTTAGAGAGTTCTGCAAACAAAACCTGAGCACACATAGGATCACACAGTTCTGCCCTATACAATTCAGTATAAAACTCCACAGTCCGCTCACACATCTCCCCCACCACAGAGGCCCCCCGCTCATCTGACAGCCGTAGACAATGCATTCCCTTGGCTTCACCACTCTGTCTTTCCAAACCAAAGACGAAGGAGCTGGGAGCATCCATCTCCTTAAGCATGGAGAATCTAGGTCTTACAAGTGCTCCCTTTGCTTTAACCTGGAAAAAACTGCCCAGCTCCTTACGTAATTCAGCTAAATTGGCCTGGAAGCCTACATTGCCTTGCCCCACCAGCTCTACCTACACTTTATTGATACTACACCCAAATTCCCCCAATACTCTCCTAGCCTCTGAGGATGAGCAAGCTGTATACTGTTGACAGAAAGCAGAATTTAGACTTTTCCCACATCCCACCATTGACTCAGCGACTCATATTCCTCTCTTCGCTGCCCCCATCTTTCCCAAAAAGTATAGAAACCTGAGCAAAAAGTGGCATCTTGTAAGAGCTTTACATTAATCTTCCAATAGGATGCCTGCCAAGGCCCTGGTGAAATAGACAGCCGAGCCATGGTTATGTGATGAGCCGAAAAGCCCACCGGGAGAATGGTAGCGCCCAACAGCCTAATGCTCTGATTTCTGGACATCTTGTCTGGCTGCACTCACCCTAGCTCCAAAGACCTTCACCCATGTCTACTGTCTTCTGTTGGGATGTCTAGTTCTCCAAACATCCACTAGGTCAAAGTGATTAATGATATCCCTTAACACCTCCACTGAGCCTGAATGAGGCTCCTCCCCATGTATATCTTTCGTAAAATCCATTGTTCAGTTCCAGTCCCTGCCGACCACCAGTGTCTCCTCAGCCGCTACCTGTGAAAGCTCCTGTCTAATACACCTCTCTCCCTGTGTTAGGCACATGCACATTTATAAAGGCATAACCCCTGTTGTTAATTTCTGCTTTTACTACAAGCAGTTTACCCGTACACACCTCCTTTGAGGAGCAAATTGTTCCAGACAGCCCCGGTGCAAAAAGGACTGCCACCCCTGCACTAACATTTGTTCCATGGCTCAGCACACTTGCCCTTTTCCTCCAGAGCCCCCAAACGACTTTATTCATCACATCTCCTGCAGAAACAAGTACTTTCTTTTGTTTTACATATTCACACAAAAGACTCCTCTTTCCTGCTTCTCTGGCGCCATTTATAGTCTAGGGTCCTTTTTTCTCAATTTCCGCCTGACTGACGTGCCCAAAGTAAACTGCCTGTTACTCAGGCCCAGAAGCCAGGATATGCATATATTTGGTATCACTGGAAATAAAACACTTTGAAGTTTGTAGAAATGTTAAAATAATGTATGAGACTATAACAGAATTGATATGGTAGCCGAAAATCCAAAGAAAAACCAACCTATTTTTTTATTTTGAGATCCCATACTCTTTCAATGGAAAGCTATGGGTCCTATGCAATTCCAGCTCCCAGATTGCAATTCCTATGGCTACTACTGGATGTCAACAGTCTTTGTTCAAGGCTTCAGGCTGGTTTCTTCCAAAACGAGGAAGAATTTTGAGTTTTGGTACCGAGATTCACAGTTGGAAATCAGTCTGGGGGCGCGCGATGAAGAGGACGCACACTTGCTAATTTTACTTTTCTATTGAACATACTACCTTCCGTATGAAATATTATAGGTTAATTACATTTTAGGGTACATGAGGATTAAACATAGTTTGACTTGTTTTAACAAAGTTTAGCGGTAGCATTTTGGACTCCTTTGTCTGCATGTTGAACGAGTGGATTACTGAAATTGATTGTGCCAACTAAACAGACTTTTAGGGATATAAAGAAGGATTTTATCTAACAAAACAACCATGCATGTTGTAGCTGGGACCCTTGGGATTGCAAACAGATGAAGATTTTCAAAAAGTAAGTGATTATTTAATCGCTATTTGTGATTTTATGAAGCCTGTGCTGGTTGAAAAATATGTTGATGTGGGGTGCCGTCCTCAAACAATCGCATGGTATGCTTTCGCTGTAAAATCCATTGTAAATCAGACAATGCAGTTAGATTAACAATAATTTAAGCTTTTAACCGATATAAGTGTGTTCATAAATGTTTAATATTATGATTATTTATTTGAATTGCGCGGCCTCCAATTTCACCGGATGTTGTCGACAGGTTTCCCGCTGATTGGACGCCTAGCCCTAAGAAGTTTTAAGCAAGCCTAACCCGAAGAGTCTCCATAACAAGTGGGAGAAAAGCCAGCAAAGAAAGAGACAAATAGCAAAGCTCAAAAATCCCCAGTTCCAAATAAAAACAATTCAGCATCTGAAGGTAGACCGTTACACACGGTTGTGACCCCCTTCCTCAACCTAAAACGTTTCCTGGGTGAGAGGACACCATGTCACTCATTTTTCATAGCATGTTATACTGATCTTACAAACTTTCCAGGATCACAAAAAACAGCATGACTAGATCCAGCCTCTGCTGCCTGCATCTCATGGCCACCTGCACGTTGACCTCGATTTCCCCCACTGGTGCTGGTAACCTCACCTCGTCTATGGCCTTTAAGTGGGCACGCAAAGCTCTTATGACCCAGATCCCCACACTCAAAGCACCGTAGACTGCCTGTGCTGGAAAACCCTGCATAGAGCTCCTCCCTATGCCTCACTTTAAAATGCACATTTAACTGTTGCTCATTGTTATTCAGAAACATGAACACTTGCCCCAGAACAAACTACATGCTTAACGGCATCTGCCTGAAAACCTGCCGGCAGTATACGAAAACCGCTAGCAAGCTTACCAAACCGACTCAGCTCTTTCCGGGATATGATCATCCGTAATATACAGAGGCAGATTCGCCACCCTAGTTGAAGGAGCTGAAAGAGGAGAAATCGGCACCAGCACATTCCTTAAAAATATTCCACTAGCAATCAGCTTACCCACTAAATGTACTCATCGAGCACACCACAGCGTTCAAAATCCTTGACTGCACAGGCAGTCAAGGACCATATCACCTCCACCCTACCTGACACCCTTGACCCACTCCAATTTGCTTACCGCCCAAATAGGTCCACAGACGATGCAATCTCAACCACACTGCACACTGCCCTAACCCATCTGGACAAGAGGAATACCTATGTGAGAATGCTGTTCATCGACTACAGCTCGGCATTCAACACCATAGTACCCTCCAAGCTCGTCATCAAGCTCGAGACCCTGGGTCTCGACCCCGCCCTGTGCAACTGGGTACTGGACTTCCTGATCGGGCCGCCCCCAGGTGGTGAGGGTAGGCCCAGCATCTCCTCCCCCATCCTCAACACTGGGGCCCCAGCAAGGGTCTACACCTGAGCCCTCCATCCTGTACTCCCTGTTCACCCACCACTGCGTGGCCATGCCGCCTCATCTCAATCATCAAGTTTGCGGACCCAGCCTCACACACCACAGTGGTAGGCATGATTACCAACCTCATCTACACGGCCTCCAGGGAGGAGGTGACCCAGCCTCATCTACACCACCATCCATGTCAGGAAAATAACCTCACACTCATCGTCACCAAAACTAAGGAGATGATTGTGGACTTCACCAAACAGCAGAGGAACACCCCCCTCATCCACATCGATGGAACAGTAGTGGAGAGGGTAGCAAGTTTTAAGTTCCTCGGCATACACATCACAGACAAACTGAATTGGTCCACTCACACAGACAGCATCGTGAGGAAGGCGCAGCAGCGCTCTCTTCAACCTCAGGAGGCTGAAGAAATTTGGCTTGTCACCAAAAGCACTCACAAACTTCTACAGATGCACAATCGAGAGCATCCTGGCGGGCTGTATCACCGCCTGGTATCCATACTGACACCCAGCCCTCACCACCGTAAGGCTCTCCAGAGGGTAGTGAGGTCTGCACACCATCCATAGCATCACCGACCCAAACTACCTGCCCTCCAGGACACCTACACCACCCATGCTACAGGAAGGCCATAAAGATCACAAGGACATCAACTACCCGAGCCACTGCCTGTTCACCCTCTGCTGCCATCCAGAAGGCGAGGTCCTGTACAGGTGCATCAAAGCTGGGACCGGAGACTGAAAAACAGCTTCTATCTCAAGGCCATCAGACTGTTAAACAGCCACCACTAACATTGAGTGGCTACTGCCAACACACTGTCAATGACACTGACTCTACTCCAGCCACTTTAATCATGGGAATTGATGGGAAATGATGTAAATATATCACTAGCCACTTTAAACAATGCTACCTATCTGCCTGAAATGTTACTTACCCTACATTGTTCATCTCATATGCATACGTTGATACTGTACTCTATATCATCGACTGCATCCTTATGAATACATGTATCACTAGCCACTTTAACTATGCCACTTGGTTTACATAAATTATCTCATATGTATATACTGTAAAACCCCAGATATCATCTACTGTATCTTGCCTATGCTGCTCTGTACCATCACTCATTCATATATCCTTATGTACATATTCTTTATCCCCTTACACGGTGTATGACAGTAGTTTTTTTTGGAATTGTTAGTTAGATTACTTGCTCGTTATTACTGCATTGTCGGAACTAGAAGCACAAGCATTTCGCTACACTCGCATTAACATCTGCTAACCATGTGTATGTGACAAATAAAATTTGATTTGATTTGATTTGGAACCCCAGGAAAGTAAAACTCTGTCCTCTTTGTCCCTAACTTTGAAAAAAAAGTGGGTACTGCTAAACTAACGGTGCGTTAACCCTCGAAAATTTGAAAGAAAACACCCAGGACTACAAAACACTCTCAGCCTGAACTGAGAGAGAAGGAGAGAGAGAGAGACAGAGAGAAGGAGAGAGAGAGAGACAGAGAGAAGGAGAGAGAGAGAGACAGAGAGAAGGAGAGAGAGAGAGACAGAGAGACAGGGAGAGAGAGAGACAGAGAGACAGGGAGAGAGAGAGAGAGAGAGACAGAGAGACGGGGAGAGCAAGAGAGAGACAGAGAGACAGGGAGACAGAGAGACAGGGAGAGCAAGAGAGAGACAGAGAGACAGGGAGAGCAAGAGAGAGACAGAGAGACAGGGAGAGCAAGAGAGAGACAGAGAGACAGGGAGAGCAAGAGAGAGACAGAGACAGGGAGAGCAAGAGAGAGACAGGGAGAGAAGGAGAGAGAGAGAGACAGAGAAGGAGAAAGAGAGCAAGACAGAAAGTGCAAGAGAGAGATAGCAAGAGAGAGAGATGAAAAGAGGGAGGGAGGGAGGGAGTCTCCCTGCCTGATCCCAGAGCCCCTCTGTCTGTCACAGACCTACATCCACAGATATTACAAGTTATTTTCTCTTTTCTTCATCCTTCTTTCTCTTCTCCCCCTTTGAAAAATCACAGGCCGGCTCTCAACCAAACAATAACAGAGGGAAGGAAGGAGGAGGAGGGGGAGGAGGAGGAGGAGGAGGAGGAGAAGGAGGAGGAGGAGGGGGAGGAGGTGGAGGAGGAGGAGGAAAAGGAGGGGGAGGACAAGGAGGATAATGGGGGTGTTTGGGGTGGATTATATTCCAGACACATTAATAAAATGTGGTCACAGGCCAGGTGCGGCTGAATTTCTTTAAAAGTGCCTGGGGGTATATTTTCTCTGTCTCAAGGCGGTAGTATGTGCTGTGCATTAGATCTTACCATCTGCCGGTTCCCGGACCCACAGTACAGCAGCAGGCACACAAACTGTCACCATACACACACACACACAGCCACGCAAACATGCAAACACACACTGAAACATGCTGACACACCCTGTGTTGGCCCGTGATAAAATGTTTGTGTGTGTGTGTGTGTGTGTCTGTGTCTGTGTTTGCGTGCGTCGGGCCACTGAGATACACACCCTGACCACCAGCACTTCGCTCCCAGTCTAGTATATGAGCGCTTCGTAGATGTTCAATTAAGGCCCTAATTAAGTGATTAATTAAGACGGACTGTCCATGACGCTGATAGAGAGTGGTTCCAATGAGATGAAGAATGGGTGTACATTTTCATAATGAGCTCGTCTGGATGTGCTTGTGAAGGTGGCCTCTGTTACTGATGTAGCTGGGATGCTTTCACAGTGATCAGGAGATGACTGTGTTCATCCACAGTACTGTTACAGTGACTAAATACAGAACAGGAGCTCATCTCCAAAAGAGGCCCTCAAGGGAATGTCTTTGACACATGAATTTAGTGTAAGACACATCCTGTTGTATCAAACATGCACACGCACGCACGCACACACGCACGATGCACACGCACGACACACGCACACACACACGCACGATGCACGCACACACGCACGCACACACGCGCACGAGGCACGCACGCACACACACACACACGCACGACGCACGCACACACGCACGCACACACACACACACACACACGCACACACACGCACGATGCACGCACGCACACACGGCGCACACACGCACACACACGCTCGACGCACGCACACACACACACACACACACACAAACACACAGGCCTCTTTTGGCCTGAACTCACAGGAGATCACTTCCCCCCCGTTAGCCAGTCCCCCTCTGAGGTGTCTACCTGGGCCTCCCTCCAGCCTAATTCTCCCTGATAGAGATGGATGCTTGGGGGTTACTGTGCCAAGTTACTAATAATAGGAACTTGTTGCATAACAAGGAGGGCTTTATCAAACCTGGTAACACTAACCACGATAGCAAGGAGGGCTTTATCAAACCTAGTAACACTAACCACAATAACAAGGAGGGCTTTATCAAACCTAGTAACACTAACCACGATAACAAGGAGAGCTTTATCAAACCTGGTAACACTAACCACGATAACAAGGAGGGCTTTATCAAACCTGGTAACACTAACCACGATAACAAGGAGGGCTTTATCAAACCTGGTAACACTAACCACGATAACAAGGAGGGCTTTATCAAACCTAGTAACACTAACCACGATAACAAGGAGGGCTTTATCAAACCTGGTAACACTAACCACGATAACAAGGAGGGCTTTATCAAACCTGGTAACACTAACCACGATAACAAGGAGGGCTTTATCAAACCTGGTAACACTAACCACGATAACAAGGAGGGCTTTATCAAACCTGGTAACACTAACCACGATAACAAGGAGGGCTTTATCAAACCTGGTAACACTAACCACGATAACAAGGAGGGCTTTATCAAACCTGGTAACACTAACCACGATAACAAGGAGGGCTTTATCAAACCTGGTAACACTAACCACGATAACAAGGAGGGCTTTATCAAACCTGGTAACACAATAACAAGGAGGGCTCTCTCTCTCTCTCTCACACACACACACACACACACACACACACACACACACACACACACAAACAAACAAGCATACACATACCTTTCTCTTTGAACATGTTTTTCATGTTGATTCCAGCCTCTCTATCCCCAAGGTCTCCATCAACAGGATTCATCACTACACAAACAAACAGTTAAGTCAGTGAACAACATGTTTATATGCAGATGTCCGTCTTGGCCTGTTTATACAGTTTATTTATTTACAAACAACGGTCTAGAGAGAAAGTGGGAGAGGGAGAGAGAGAGAGGGAGAGAGAGAGAGGGACAGAGAGACAGAGAGAGACAGGCATACAGAGAGACACAGAGAGATATAGAAGGAGGAGAGGCAGAGAGACAGAGAGAGATATAGAAGGAGGAGAGGCAGAGAGACAGAGAGACAAAGAGAGATATAGAGAGGAGGAGAGGCAGAGAGACAGAGAGAGATAGAGAGGAGGAGAGGCAAAGAGACAGAGAGACAGAGTGAGAGATAGAAAGGAGGAGAGGCAGAGAGACAGAGAGACAGAGAGAGAGATAGAGAGGAGGAGAGGCAGAGAGACAGAGACAGAGAGACACAGAGAGACAGAGAGACACACAGAGAGAGAGACAGAGAGAGAGATAGAGAGGAGGAGAGGCAGAGAGACAGAGAGACAGAGAGAGAGATAGAGAGGAGGAGAGGCAGAGAGACAGAGAGAGATAGAGAGGAGGAGAGGCAGAGAGACAGAGACAGAGAGACACAGAGAGACACAGAGAGATATAGAGAGGAGGAGAGGTAGAGAGACAGCGAGACAGTCATACAGAGAGACACAGAGAGATATAGAAGGAGGAGAGGCAGAGAGACAGAGAGACACAGAGAGATATAGAGAGGAAGAGAGGCAGAGAGACATGAGAAAGAAAGATATGCTTGTGTCTCACCCAGGCGTTCGGGGGTGTGTTGGTGCGGGGCGGGGGAGCTGGAGGCACTGCTGCTGGGGTGTGAGGAGGGCTGGGAGCCCGGGCGAGGACCTTCCTCCATGGAGGGCGCTGGAGAAGGGCTGTCCTGGACACACTCCTGCCACAGAGACCGAGGGTCAGACTGATAAAGAGTTAATTCAGTAAAGTCACACACTCACACACACACACATTTATAAACAGACACACACACACATTTATAAACAAATACACACATAGCTAGCTATAACACATGTTGACACCTCACATCTGCTGTTCCCTCGTCCCTAACACTCCTAATGTCAGACAATCCAAATGGAGATTAAGCCCTCTCTTCTCCCCTCTTCTCTCCTCTCCTCTCTTCTCCCCTCTCTCCACTCCCCTCTCCTCTTCCCTCTCTCCTACCATCCTCTCCTCTCCCCTCTTCCCTTCCCTCTCTTCTCCCATTCTCTCCTCTTCCCTCTCCTTCCCTCTTCACCTCTCCCCTCTCTCCTTACCTCTCTCCCCTCTTCCCCCTCTTCCCCCTCTCCTCTTCTCTGATATCTATGTGGGGTAAGGCAAACAGGCCGGGGTGAGGGGGATGCTGGAAAAGTAAAACAGCACCAGACGCTGCAATCTCCCTCTGCCATCTGCAATCCGGGTGGTACTATTTAAATAGAGGTGATCTACGGCCTGCCCTAGCAGCCCCCCAAAAAACTATGACTCTGTGGGCAGGACACAAAAAATAGACAACATACATGCCCCTCTGGAGCAGGTCACTAGAGGAAGGGTGCTATGTCTGAGAAGTGAGTTGAATAGTCTGTGTTAGTGTCTGACTGAAAACAAAAATACTACATTTATGTAGAAATTAATTCAGTTAATAGCAAAGCAGTAGGATATTCAAAAATGTTCAGAAAATATGTGTACTGTCGGTCTCTCTGTGTGTCTGTCTCTCTGGGTGTCTGTCTCTCTGGGTGTCTGTCTCTCTGGGCGTCTGTCTCTCTGGTCGTCTGTCTCTCTGGGCGTCTGTCTCTCTGGGCGTCTGTCTCACTGAGAGTCTGTCTCTCTGGGCGTCTGTCTCTCTGAGTGTCTGTCTCTCTGGGTGTCTGTCTCTCTGGGTGTCTGTCTCTCTGGGTGTCTGTCTCTCTGGGTGTCTGTCTCTCTGGGCATCTGTCTCTCTGGGCATCTGTCTCTCTGGGTGTCTGTCTCTCTGGGTGTCTGTCTCTCTGTGTGTATTTGTGTAAATGCTATTTCCCCTGGCTGTCTCTGACATGAGCCGTGAGTCTCAGTGACAAACAGTACCCTAGCAGTCTGCCAACCCCCTTGGTAGGAAACGTCTACCCATTCTCTCTGTTTTGGCCTCGTGGGGAGATGGAAGGAATGAATCTAATGTCGATATTAACATACTTTCCTATGTGGAATTATACTCATTACTAGTCTCTAGAGCTGAATTATAGCCCTCTTCAACAGTGCTAATATGACAGCCACAGACTAACATCCATTTTAAGGGGGATGAAAGTCTCTCACATCTGTACAATCTGTTATAATAGCACTAGTGGTGTAGTGAGCATTGTTGAAATACATTCACAGATGGGTGGTATGAATGAGGAATAAACCATAAGTATATGGCTTAAAGCCTACAGGTAATGTGACGGTCTTTGTATTCAGAGTGTTGGGTGAATTGCTACAGCGGCTTCGCAAAACAATGAGGATATCTCTAAAAGATGAATGTCTGTGAGCATGTGAGTCCTTTTTCTTACCTTGATGACAGACGCTCCTCCTCTGGATAAGGGGCTGTGCATCTGAGCTGCGGCGGCCATGTTGGCGATGGTGTTCAGGTGGTTCATCTGGTTCATTGCCATGGCAACAGACGCAGGCGGCAGGCCGACAGGCAGCAGGGGGTGGGGCATCATCATGAAGGGTAGGTCCAGTCCTGCAGACAGAAAGAGTGAGAGGGAATGAGGGAGAGAGGGTGAGTCAGAGAGAGACAGAGAGAGAGAGAGAGAGAGAGGGAGAGAGAGAGAGAGAGAGAGAGAGGTGAGAGAGAGAGAGAGAGAGAGAGAGGGTGAGGGAGAGAGGGAGAGAGAGGGAGGGTGAGGGAGGGAGGGAGAGACAGAGAGAGAGAGACAGAGAGATAGAGAGCGAGAGGGTGAGGTTGAGGGAGGGAGAGAGAGAGAGAGGGAGGGTGAGAGAGAGAGCAGGGTGAGGAAGAGAGAGAGAGAGAGTGACAGAGGGAGAGCAGAAGAGAGATGGTGAGGGAGAAAGAGAGGGAGAGAGACAGAGAGAGAGTGGGAGAGAGAGATATGGTGAGGGAGAGAAAGAGAAAGGGGGAGAGAAAGAAGGTGAGGGAAAGAGAGAGAGAAAGAGAGGAATGGAGAGAGTGTGGGAGAGAGAGAGGGTGCGAAAAGAGAGAGACAGAGCGAGAGAGAGAGAAATAGAAAGATCAACAATACAACCTTACAGTGAAATGCTTACTTACAGGCTCTAACCAATAGTGCAAAAAAGGTATTAGGTGAAAAATAGGTAAGTAAAGAAATAAAAACAACAGTAAAAAGACAGTGAAAAACAGTAGCGAGGCTATACAGTAGCGAAGCTACATACAGACACCGGTTAGTCAGGCTGATTGAGGTAGTATGTACATGTAGATATGGTTAAAGTGACTATGCATTTATGATGAACAGAGAGTAGCAGTAGGGTAAAGAGGGGTTGGCGGGTGGTGGGTGGGACACAATGTAGATAGCCTGGTTAGCCAATGTGCGGGAGCACTGGTTGGTCGGCCCAATTGAGGTAGTATGTACATATGTACACTGAATGTACAGTTAAAGTGACTGTGCAGATATGGGTTTGGGTGAGAGTATTCTTAAATTGGATTATTAATAGACACCAGTGGATTATTAATAGACACCAGTGGATTATTAATAGACACCAGTGGATTATTAATAGACACCAGTGGATTATTAATAGACACCAGTAGATTATTAAGACACCAGTAGATTATTAATAACACCAGTAGATTATTAATAGACACCAGTGGATTATTAATAGACACCAGTAGATTATTACTAGACACCAGTGGATTATTAATAGATACCAGTAGATTATTAATAGA
This sequence comes from Oncorhynchus tshawytscha, assembly GCF_018296145.1. Classification (NCBI taxonomy): domain Eukaryota; kingdom Metazoa; phylum Chordata; class Actinopteri; order Salmoniformes; family Salmonidae; genus Oncorhynchus; species Oncorhynchus tshawytscha. Next base: position 30,598,021 of record NC_056461.1, on the reverse strand, counting down.
CACCAGTAGATTATTAATAGACACCAGTGGATTATTAATAGACACCAGTAGATTATTAATAGACACCAGTGGATTATTAATAGACACCAGTAGATTATTAATAGACACCAGTAGATTATTAATAGACACCAGTAGATTATTACTAGACACCAGTGGATTATTAATATACACCAGTAGATTATTAATAGACACCAGTGGATTATTAATAGACACACCAGTGGATTATTACTAGACACCAGTGGATTATTAATAGACACCAGTAGATTATTAATAGACACCAGTAGATTATTAATAGACACCAGTGGATTATTAATAGACACCAGTAGATTATTAATAGACACCAGTGGATTATTAATAGACACCAGTAGATTATTAATAGACACCAGTAGATTATTAATAGACACCAGTAGATTATTACTAGACACCAGTAGATTATTAATAGACACCAGTAGATTATTACTAGACACCAGTGGATTATTAATAGACACCAGTAGATTATTACTAGACACCAGTGGATTATTAATAGACACCAGTAGATTATTACTAGACACCAGTGGATTATTAATAGACACCAGTAGATTATTAATAGACACCAGTAGATTATTACTAGACACCAGTATATTATTAATAGACACCAGTAGATTATTAATAGACACCAGTGGATTATTAAGACACCAGTAGATTATTAATAGACACCAGTAGATTATTAATATACACCAGTAGATTATTAATAGACACCAGTAGATTATTACTAGACACCAGTAGATTATTAATAGACACCAGTAGATTATTACTAGACACCAGTATATTATTAATAGACACCAGTAGATTATTAATAGACACCAGTGGATTATTACTAGACACCAGTAGATTATTAATAGACACCAGTAGATTATTACTAGACACCAGTAGATTATTAATAGACACCAGTAGATTATTACTAGACACCAGTAGATTATTACTAGACACCAGTAGATTATTAATAGACACCAGTGGATTATTACTAGACACCAGTAGATTATTACTAGACACCAGTAGATTATTAATAGACACCAGTAGATTATTACTAGACACCAGCAGATTATTACTAGACACCAGTAGATTATTAATAGACACCAGTAGATTATTACTAGACACCAGTAGATTATTACTAGACACCAGTAGATTATTAATAGACACCAGTAGATTATTAATAGACACCAGTAGATTATTAATATACACCAGTGGATTATTAATAGACACACCAGTGGAGTATTAATATACACCAGTGGAGTATTAATATACACCAGTAGATTATTAATAGACACCTCAGTAGATTATTAAAAGACCCCAGTAGATAAAGAATTAACACCGGTAGATTATTAATAGAAACCTCTGTAGATTAGTAATAGACACACCAGTGGATTATTAATATACACAACAGTAGATTATTAATATACACACCAGTGTATTATTAATAGACACCCATAGATTATTAATAAACAGCCCTGCACACCCACAGCCCTGCACACCCACAGCAACTTGCCCAAGCCTCCCCATTTCTCTTTCACCCAAATTCAGATAGCTGATGTTCTGAAAGAGCTGCAAAATCTGGACCCCTACAAATCATCTGGACTAGACAATCTGGACCCTCTCTTTCTAAAATTATCCGCCAAAATTGTTGCAACCCCTATTACTAGCCTGTTCAACCTCTCTTTCGTATCGTCTGAGATCCCCAAAGATTGGAAAACTGCCGCGGTCATCCCCCTCTTCAAAGGGGGAGACACTCTAGACCCTAACTTATACAGACCTATATCTATCCTACCCTGCCTTTCTAAGGTCTTCGAAAGCCAAGTGAACAAACAGATCACCGACCATCCTATCCTTCTCCGATATGCAATCTGGTTTCCGAGCTGGTCATGGGTGCACCTCAGCCACGCTCAAGGTCCTAAACAATATCATAACCACGATCGATAAGAGACAATACAGTGCAGCTGTATTCATTGACCTGGCCAAGGCTTTCGACTCTGTCAATCACCACATTCTTATCGGCAGACTCAACAGCCTTGTTTTATCAAATGACTGCCTCGCCTGGTTCACCTCATACTTCTCAGACAGAGTTCAGTGTGTCAAATCGGAGGGCCTGTTGTCCGAACCCCTGGCAGTCTCTATGGGGGTGCCACAGGGTTCAATTCTGGGGCCGACAGTCTTCTCTGTATACATCAATGATTTCGCTCTTGCTGCTGGTGAGTCTCTGATCCACCTCTACGCAGACGACACCATTTTGTATACTTCTGGCCCTTCCTTGGACACTGTGTTAACAGACCTCCAGACGAACATCAATGCAACACAACTCTCCTTCTGTGGCCTCCAACTGCTCTGAAATGCAAGTAAAACTAAATGCATGCTCTTCAACCGATCGCTGCCCGCACCGGCCTGCCCGTCCAGCATCACTACTCTGGACGGTTCTGACTTAGAATATACCTAGGTGTCTGGTTAGACTGTAAACTCTCCTTCCAGACTCACATTAAGCATCACCAATCCAAAATTAAATCTAGAATCTGCTTCCTATTTTGCAACAAAGCATCCTTCACTCATGCTGCCAAACATACCCTGGTAAAACTGACCATCCTACCAATCCTTGACTTCGGCGATGTCATTTACAAAATAGCCTCCCATACTCTACTTAGCAAATTGGATGCAGTCTATTACAGTGCCATCCGTTTGTCACCAAAGCCCCTTATACTACCCACCACTGCGACCTGTATGCTCTCGTTGGCTGGCCCTTGCTTCATATCCGTCGCCAAACCCACTAGCTCCAGGTCATCTATAAGTCTTTGCTAGGTAAAGCCCCGCCTTATCTCAGCTCACTGGTCAACATAGCAGCACCCACCCGTAGCACCCACTTCAGCAGGTATATCTCACTGGTCTCCCCCAAAGCCAATTCCTCCTTTGGCTGCCTTTCCTTCCAGTTCTCTGCTGCTAATGACTGGAACGAACTGCAAAAATCTCTGAAGCTGGAGACTCATATCTCCCTCACTAACTTTAAGCACCAGCTGCCAGAGCAGCTCACAGATCACTGCACCTGTACATAGCCCATCTGTAAATAGCACATCCAACTACCTCATTCCCCATACTGGTATTTATTTTATTTATTTTGCTCCTTTGCACCCCAGTATCTCTACTTGCACATTCATCTTCTGCACATCTATCACTCTAGTGTTTAATTGCTATATTGTAATTATTTCACCACTATGGTCTATTTATTGCCTTACCTCCCTTATCCTACCTCATTTGCACACACTGTATATAGACTTTGTATTGTATTATTGACTGTACGTTTGTTTACTCCATGTGTATCTCTGTGATGTTGTTTTTGTCACACTGCTTTGCTTTATCTTGGCCAGGTTGCAGTTGTAAATGAGAACTTGTTCTCAACTAGCCTACCTGGCTAAATAAAGGTGAAATAACATTTATTAATAGACACCAGTAGATTATTAATAGACACACCATGGATGTTTAACTTTTTCATGCACCGTACATTAAGACACATTAGATATCTTTGTATCACTTTAACCATAGCACAGACACGTGACCATACAGGGGTTGGTGACAGACTGAGGGAGACATGTGGAGAGAGGGGAAGGAGGGAGGCTGTGTGTGTGTGCATGCGTGCGTGATGTGTGTGTGTGTGTGTGTATGTGTGCGTGTGTACATGTGCGTGTACATTATGTGTGTATTTGTGTTTGTGTGTGTGTGACTCACGGTTGGCCAGTATGTGGTTCTGCTGCAGGGAGTTGAGTTGGGAGCTGGACAGGCCATGCTGCCCTGACAGGCCTGCGTGACCCAGGCTGTGGGCAGCACCAGAGGAGGGGGGAGACTGGAGCTTCTCTTTGTCCCAGGAGGACTCGCTGCCGCCTGGGGACACATACAGGGGCGACACGGGGAGCGGAGGGGAGGGAGGTGAGTGGGGGAGGCCACCTACACAACAGCTCAGTTCAGCATCATACATCACAATGGCATGAGTCTAGGGTGGCCAGGGAAAGCACTGCCCTGCCTATGTAAATAGTCTGTAAACAACTACTATAATGTAAACAACTACTGTAATGTAAACAACTACTGCAATGCAAATGACTACTGTAACGTAAATAACTACTGTAATGTAAACAACTACTGTAATGTAAACAACTACTGTAATGTACATGACTACTGTAAAGTAAACAACTACTGTAATGTAAACAACTAATGCAATGCAAATGACTACTGTAACGTAAACAACTACTGTAATGTACATGACTACTGTAAAGTAAACAACTACTGTAATGTACATGACTACTGTAAAGTAAACAACTACTGTAATGTACATGACTACTGTAACGTAAACAACTACTGTAATGTACATGACTACTGTAAAGTAAACAACTACTGTAATGTACATGACTACTGTAATGTAAATAACTACTGTAATGTAAACAACTACTGTAATGTAAACAACTACTGTAATGTACATGACTACTGTAAAGTAAACAACTACTGTAATGTAAACAACTAATGCAATGCAAATGACTACTGTAACGTAAACAACTACTGTAATGTACATGACTACTGTAAAGTAAACAACTACTGTAATGTACATGACTACTGTAAAGTAAACAACTACTGTAATGTACATGACTACTGTAACGTAAACAACTACTGTAATGTACATGACTACTGTAAAGTAAACAACTACTGTAATGTACATGACTACTGTAAAGTAAACAACTACTGTAATGTACATGACTACTGTAACGTAAACAACTACTGTAATGTACATGACTACTGTAAAGTAAACAACTACTGTAATGTAAACAACTACTGCAATGCAAATGACTACTGTAACGTAAATAACTACTGTAATGTAAACAACTACTGTAATGTAAACAACTACTGTAATGTACATGACTACTGTAAAGTAAACAACTACTGTAATGTAAACAACTAATGCAATGCAAATGACTACTTTAATGTAAATAACTACTGTAATGTAAACAACTAATGCAATGTAAATAACTACTGTAATGTAAACAACTACTGTAATGTAAATAACTACTGTAATGTAAACAACTACTGTAATGTAAACAACTAATGCAATGCAAATGACTACTGTAAAGTAAATGACTACTGTAAATCCCTGTGAGATCGACATTACATTTGGGTTCTGATACACCTGAGATTTTTTAAAAACCTTTATTTAACTAGGCAAGTCAGTTAAGAACAAATTCTTATTTTGGTGCTGAATGGTACTGTATGGTGCTGTATGGTGCTGAAAGGTGCTGTATGGGACTGTATTGTGCTGTATGGTACTGTATGGTGCTGTATGGTGCTGAATGGTGCTGTATTTTACTGTATGGTTCTGAATGGTGCTGTATGGTGCTGAATGGTGCTGTATGGTGCTGTATGATGCTGCATTCTGCTGTATGGTACTGTATGGTACTGTATGACACAGTAGAGAACACCTGCTGTGACACACATGGTGGTGGGCCTAATTACAGTGAGCACTACAGACAGACAGACAGACAGACAGACAGGCAGGTAGACAGACATGCAGACAGGCAGGTAAACAGGCAGGTAGAAAGGCAAGCAGACAGACAGGCAGACAGACAGGTAGACAAGCAGACAGGTAGGTAGACAGGTAGACAAGCAGACAGGTAGGTAGACAGACAGGCAGGTAAACAGACAGGCAGGCAGACAGACAGGCAGGTAGACAGACAGGCAGGCAGGCAGGCAGGCAGACAGGCAGACAGACAGGTAGATAGGCAGGCAGACAGGCAGACAGGCAGTTAGATAGGCAGACAGGCAGGCCATCCATTAGAACAAGGCAGAACGTGGCACAGGAAATCACCTATTTCCTGTCTACTCTCAGCTCCAGGCCATTATAAGGTTAACCCATTCCAGTCAATGTTATTCACGGCTGAGGGTCTCGTATACATTAATAAATCAATAGAATGAAATGTAATGGAGGCCTAATCTCTAGGAGACATAAAAATACTTCAATAGAATAATGAAGGGAGAAAATCTAAACGAAAGGAATCGAAATCATTGTATAATTCTACCTAATAAGTAACTGAAGTCCTCTGAGTAAAATAACAGATGGTGTTTTTGCAACAGATTGCAGTGTGTGCTTCTTTTAACAATAATGCAAATGAAATTCTTCCTCTGTAGAATTCCCTTCTTGTCAGTGGGGAGCCATTTGGATGAGAGAAAAAAACAAGCAGCTAAACTAATGGCCGAGGCCAACACCTCACGGCAGGGTCAATCAGGAGCATGTGATCATAGGAGAGAGAGAGCATTGGTTAAAGCCTGCCAGTGGGTTTGAACATGAGCATCCTACTGCCTATGAGACAAAAAAGTATATTTGGAGAAATTTGTATAATGTATAGTATTTGTAAAAGCTTGGGGATGAAACATAAGATGGAGAGGAGGATGTCTGGGAGGAGTGATGAAAACATGTTGGCTATTAACTCTATACTGACGTCGTTATGAATGGTTTCATCATGTGTATACCCTTTATCTAAGTTATCCAATATTCTAAAACAGCACTGGAGAAGTTATACGATGCCAGTGATACTAAAAGTGATGAAAGACCTTTTCAAACCAAAGACGAGAGCACTGAACGACAAAAATAAAGGCTTAGCGATGAACGTCTTCGAATCCGAGCCGTTCCAGGATTTGGAGAGAATGGGGTCTGAAGGGCAGAGAGGAGAGCCAGGTCTCAGGAGAGCCGTGGCCTATCCCTCAGCACAGGTCTACAGAGAGCAGCTCACCCGGAGTGGAGCCTCCTTCTCCTAATGTCCTATGTTGGAGAGAGAATGTGTGTGCATCACAGTGCATCTCCTTAGCACCTCACTGACAGAGAATGTGTGCATCACAGTGCATCTCCTTAGCCCCTCACTGACAGAGAATGTGTCCATCACAGTGCATCTCCTTAGCCCCTCACTGACAGAGAATGTGTGCATCACAGTGCATCTCCTTAGCCCCTCACTGACAGAGAATGTGTCCATCACAGTGCATCTCCTTAGCCCCTCACTGACAGAGAATGTGTGTGCATCACAGTGCATCTCCTTAGCCCCTCACTGACAGAGAATGTGTCCATCACAGTGCATCTCCTTAGCCCCTCACTGACAGAGAATGTGTGCATCACAGTGCATCTCCTTAGCCCCTCACTGACAGAGCTGGTTAACAGGATGCTTCAAAACGCCCTGTGTAATTACACCACTAGCTCCTACATTATACTACACTGGACCCTAGACCCCACTCCTCTCCTCTCCTCTCCCTCCCTTCCATAACCCAAACCTACACTAAACTACACTGGATCCTAGACCCCACTCCTCTCCTCTCCCTCCCTTCCATAACCCAAACCTACACTAAACTACACTGGACCCTAGACCCCACTCCTCTTCCTCTCTCTCCCCTCCCTTCCATAACCCAAACCTAGACTAAACTACACTGGACCCTAGACCCCACTCCTCTTCCTCTCTCTCTCTCTCCCCCCTTCCATAACCCAAACCTACACTAAACTACACTGGACCCTAGACCCCACTCCTCTTCCTCTCTCTCTCTCTCTCCCTCCCTTCCATAACCCAAACCTACACTAACCTACACTGGACCCTAGACCCCACTCCTCTTCCTTTCTCTCTCTCCCTCCCTTCCATAACCCAAACCTACACTAAACTACACTGGACCCTAGACCCCACTCCTCTTCCTTTCTCTCTCTCCCTCCCTTCCATAACCCAAACCTACACTAAACTACACTGGACCCTAGACCCCACTCCTCTTCCTTTCTCTCTCTCTCCCTTCCATAACCCAAACCTACACTAAACTACACTGGACCCTAGACCCCACTCCTCTTCCTTTCTCTCTCCCTCCCTTCCATAACCCAAACCTACACTAAACTACACTGGACCCTAGACCCCACTCCTCTTCCTCTCTCTCCCTCCCTTCCATAACCCAAACCTACACTAAACTACACTGGACCCTAGACCCCACTCCTCTTCCTTCCATAACCCAAACCTACACTAAACTACACTGGACCCTTCCTCTTCCTTTCTCTCTCTCCCTTCCATAACCCAAACCTACACTAAACTACACTGGACCCTAGACCCCACTCCTCTTCCTTTCTCTCTCCCTCCCTTCCATAACCCAAACCTACACTAAACTACACTGGACCCTAGACCCCACTCCTCTTCCTTTCTCTCTCTCTCCCTCCCTTCCATAACCCAAACCTACACTAAACTACACTGGACCCTAGACCCCACTCCTCTTCCTTTCTCTCTCTCCCTTCCATAACCCAAACCTACACTAAACTACACTGGACCCTAGACCCCTCTTCCTTTCTCCCTCCCTTCCATAACCCAAACCTACACTAAACTACACTGGACCCTAGACCCCACTCCTCTTCCTTTCTCTCTCTCCCTTCCATAACCCAAACCTACACTAAACTACACTGGACCCTAGACCCCACTCCTCTTCCTTTCTCTCTCTCCCTCCCTTCCATAACCCAAACCTACACTAAACTACACTGGACCCTAGACCCCACTCCTCTTCCTTTCTCTCTCTCCCTCCCTTCCATAACCCAAACCTACACTAAACTACACTGGACCCTAGACCCCACTCCTCTTCCTTTCTCTCTCTCCCTTCCATAACCCAAACCTACACTAAACTACACTGGACCCTAGACCCCACTCCTCTTCCTTTCCTCTCTCCCTTCCATAACCCAAACCTACACTAAACTACACTGGACCCTAGACCCCACTCCTCTTCCTTTCTCTCTCTCCCTTCCATAACCCAAACCTACACTAAACTACACTGGACCCTAGACCCCACTCCTCTTCCTCTCTCTCTCTCTCCCTTCCATAACCCAAACCTACACTAAACTACACTGGACCCTAGACCCCACTCCTCTTCCTTTCTCTCTCTCCCTTCCATAACCCAAACCTACACTAAACTACACTGGACCCTAGACCCCACTCCTCTTCCTTTCTCCCTTCCATAACCCAAACCTACACTAAACTACACTGGACCCTAGACCCCACTCCTCTTCCTCCTCTTCCATAACCCAAACCTACACTAAACTACACTGGACCCTAGACCCCACTCCTCTTCCTTTCTCTCCTCCCTTCCATAACCCAAACCTACACTAAACTACACTGGACCCTAGACCCCACTCCTCTCCCTCCCTTCCATAACCCAAACCTACACTAAACTACACTGGACCCTAGACCCCACTCCTCTCCCTCCCTTCCATAACCCAAACCTACACTAAACTACACTGGACCCTAGACCCCACTCCTCTTCCTTTCTCCATAACCCAAACCTACACTAAACTACACTGGACCCTAGACCCCACTCCTCTCTCCTTCCATAACCCAAACCTACACTAAACTACACTGGACCCTTCCATAACCCAAACCTACACTAAACTACACTGGACCCTAGACCCCACTCCTCTCCCTTCCATAACCCAAACCTACACTAAACTACACTGGACCCTAGACCCCACTCCTCTCCCTTCAATAACACTCTCTCCATCTTAGCCATCTCTCTCTATCTTTCATATATTTTTCTCTCTCTCTTTCTGTCTTTCTTTCTTTCTTTCCATCTCTGTCTCTGTTATTTGGTCTATATCTACCTTCCTAATATTGAGTTGCACCCCGCCCACACTTTTGCTCTCAGAACAACCTCAATTCATCGGGGCATGAACTCGACAAGGTGTTGAAAGCATTCCACAGGGATGCTGGACCATGTTGACTCCAATGTTTCCCACAGTTGTGTCAAGTGGCTGGATATCTTTGGGTGGTGGACCATTCTTGACACACACGGGAAAGTGTTGAGCGTGGAAAAACCCAGCAGCGTAGCAGTTCTTGGCAAACTCCAACCGGTGCCCCTGGCACCTACTACCATTCCCCGTTCAAAGGCACTTCAATATTTTGTCTTTCCCATTTACCTTCTGAATGGCACACATACACAATACATGTCTCAATTGTCTCAAGACTTAAAAATCTTTCTTTAACCTGATCATAGCTTTTACCTGGTCTTTCCATGTCATGGAAAGAGCAGGTGATCCTAAAGTTTTGTCCACTCAGTGATTTTATTCTATCAGTCTTTGTTGATATATTCCCTCCTGTCTGATATTCTTCTATCATATATGATCCTGTCTGATATCCTTCTGTCAGATATCATCCTGTCTGATATCCTTCTGTCAGATATCATCCTGTCTGATATCCTCCTGTCTGATATCATCCTGTCTGATATCCTCCTGTCTGATATCCTCCTGTCAGATATCCTCCTGTCTGATATCCTCCTGTCTGATATCATCCTGTCTGATATCCTCCTGTCTGATATCCTTCTATCAGATATCCTCCTGTCTGATATCCTTCTATCAGATATCCTCCTGTCTGATATCCTTCTATCAGATATCCTCCTGTCTGATATCCTTCTATCAGATATCCTCCTGTCTGATATTCTATCAGATATCATCCTGTCTGATATCCTTCTGTCAGATATCATCCAGTCTGATATCCTCCTGTCTGATATCCTTCTATCAGATATCCTCCTGTCTGATATTCTTCTATCAGATATCCTCCTGTCTGATATCCTTCTATCAGATATCCTCCTGTCTGATATCCTTCTATCAGATATCCTCCTGTCTGATATTCTTCTATCAGATATCATCCTGTCTGATATTCTTCTATCAGATATCATCCTGTCTGATATCCTTCTGTCAGATATCATCCTGTCTGATATCCTCCTGTCTGATATTCTTCTATCAGATATCATCCTGTCTGATATCCTTCTGTCAGATATCATCCTGTCTGATATCCTCCTGTCTGATATCCTTCTGTCAGATATCATCCTGTCTGATATCATCCTGTCTGATATCCTCCTGTCTGATATCATCCTGTCTGATATCCTCCTGTCTGATATCCTTCTGTCAGATATCATCCTGTCTGATATCCTCCTGTCTGATATCATCCTGTCTGATATCCTCCTGTCTGATATCCTTCTGTCAGATATCATCCTGTCTGATATCCTCCTGTCTGATATCCTTCTATCAGATATCCTCCTGTCTGATATCCTTCTATCAGATATCCTCCTGTCTGATATCCTTCTATCAGATATCCTCCTGTCTGATATTCTTCTATCAGATATCATCCTGTCTGATATTCTTCTATCAGATATCATCCTGTCTGATATCCTTCTGTCAGATATCATCCTGTCAGATATCCTCCTGTCTGATATCCTTCTGTCAGATATCATCCTGTCAGATATCCTCCTGTCTGATATCCTTCTGTCAGATATCATCCTGTCAGATATCCTTCTGTCAGATATCATCCTGTCAGATATCATCCTGTCAGATATCATCCTGTCAGATATCATCCTGTCAGATATCATCCTGTCAGATATCATCCTGTCAGATATCATCCTGTCTGATATCCTTCTATCAGATATCATCCTGTCAGATATCCTTCTGTCAGATATCATCCTGTCTGATATCCTTCTGTCAGATATCATCCTGTCAGATATCCTCCTGTCTGATATCCTTCTGTCAGATATCATCCTGTCTGATATTCTTCTATCAGATATCATCCTGTCTGACAGACAGACAGACAGACAGACAGACAGACAGACAGACAGACAGACAGACAGACAGACAGACAGACAGACAGACAGACAGACAGACAGACAGACAGACAGATAGACAGAGAATTAAGTTGTTAAGTTAATGATGGCCCTTCCTATGTGAGTTGCTCATTATTAATTGAGGTGATTGAATTTACAGGGTTATTTCTTAATGCTAATCATATTACTAGCAGCTGACGAAGAGGTCAAACAACTCATTCCCTTCTTCAAATAAACCATTACTGTTCACCAGGTTGGGAACAGAGGAGATGATCTGTGTTTTACTGGACCACCTTTCATACTGCATAGGAGAGGATACGCACGCACATTCACACACACACACACACTCACACACTCACGCACATTCACACACACACACACACTCACACACTCACACACATTCACGCACACTCACACACACACTTACACACTCACGCACGCACACACGCACACACACACTCACGCACATTTACACACACACACTCACACACTCACGCACATTCACACACACACACACACTCACACACTCACGCACATTCACGCACTCACGCACGCACACACTCACACACGCACACATGCACACACTCACTCACTCACTCACTCACTCACTCACTCACTCACTCACTCACTCACTCATTCACTCACTCACTCACGCACGCACACATGCACACACACACACACACTATCCGGGAGCACAATAACAGCTTGTAGCGGGTGTGAGCAGAGGGCGGCACGCTGGCACTCTGTTTGTCATATTTCTTGTGGGCCTCGCCATCTGCCGGGGTGGCATTTTCATGGCTGTTTACCCTGACTCCCGCCAAGGAATCATCTGCCACTGCATAATGCCGTCCGCGAAAAAGACGGGGATTAAGTTGGTAATGCAACTGAGACTATTGCTAATTTGGTGTAATTGGGAAGAAATGAAGATAAATGAGGCAGAGGAAGGCAAGGCAATCAGTGAAGCAGGCAGTACAGCTGTGCTTTTGGCCAATTTCCCCCCTCCGGCCCCCCGCACTCAACCAGGTACATGCAAATCCACACTAATGACAAATATGCTAGCCCCTACCCCAGCACCAGCCCAGCACTAGCCCAGCACTACCCCAGCACTACCCCAGCACTGCCCCAGCACTGCCCCAGCACTACCCCAGCACTGCCCCAGCACTACCCCAGCACTACCCCAGCACTACCCCCCAGCACTGCCCCCCTGCCCCAGCACTGCCCCCCCCGCACACCCAGCACTGCCCCAGCACTGCCCCAGCACTGCCCCAGCACTACCCCAACACTACCCCAACACTGCCCCAACACTGCCCCAGCACTACCCCACTGCCCCTACACTACCCCAACACTACCCCAACACTACCCCAGCACTGCCCCAGCACTACCCCAACACTACCCCAGCACTGCCCCAGCACTACCCCAACACTACCCCAACACTGCCCCAGCACTACCCCAACACTACCCCAGCACTACCCCAGCACTACCCCAACACTACCCCAACACTACCCCAGCACTACCCCAACACTGCAGCTCTGTGGCAAATTCTAGACTCCCAATCCCAGTTTGATTCATTGTCACCTGAGACTGAGAAGAGCGTCGGCCTTAAACAATCTTCTTCATTTCACTCTTCTAAATAATAAACTTAATAGGCTAAATAATAATATTTCTAGACTATTCCATGAATTAAAAATAAGGAAATAGTGTATATAATGCCAATCTGAGACCAATAAAAAGCTAGTTCAACTTGTAGCATCAGGCAGGTTTACAGTACTCATTTTATTTATTTTATTTAACTAGGCAAGTCAGTTAAGAACAAATTCTTATTTTCAATGACGGCCTAGGAACACTGGGTTATCTGCCTGTTCAGAACGACAGATTTGTGCCTTGTCAGCTCGGGGATTTGAACTTGCAACCTTCCGGTTACTAGTCCAACACTGTAACCACTAGGCTACCCTGCCGCCCCTATTAAGAGGCTGCCGGCTAAGATTGACATTTATTTCCCTCCCTCTAACAGTGACATTTAGGGAATGATTGGGGGGTTTGTGAGAATGGCAGTGTGTTTTAGGCTTTCTGTGGGGTGCCCGTCGTGCTCCCTGTGTCCTCTAGGGCTGTGCCAGGCACTCCCCTGGCCTGCTCACTCTGCCAGATGTCCCTAAGACTACACCCCCGGGCCCCAACCCAATGCCAACCTCAACCCTCGATAGAGGAGACCCTCGTAGTCCTCAGTATAACTGTCGTTCATCACACACCCACCATGGATCCATATGTCAAAATGTACTGCTGTTGTTATTTGTGTTCACACTGTAATACTTTTTAAAGGCAGGCGATATGAATGCTAAACACTGACAAGTCTTAAAAAGCCTTTTCAAAACCTGCTTAAACAAAACCTGCCCAATTTGGCAGGGAAATCGAATAACTAATTCAGCCTCGCAAATGGTGCATGTACAGTATATTACAGCAGAAACAATACTGTACCTAATGTAATACACTGTAGCAGTAACAATACTGTACCTAATGTAATACACTGTAGCAGTAACAATACTGTACCTAATGTAATACACTGTAGCAGTAACAACACTGTACCTAATGTAATACACTGTAGCAGTAACAACACTGTACCTAATGTAATACACTGTACCTAATGTAATACACTGTAGCAGTAACAACACTGTACCTAATGTAATACACTGTACCTAATGTAATACACTGTAGCAGTAACAATACTGTACCTAATGTAATACACTGTAGCAGTAACAATACTGTACCTAATGTAATACACTGTAGCAGTAACAACACTGTACCTAATGTAATACACTGTAGCAGTAACAACACTGTACCTAATGTAATACACTGTACCTAATGTAATACACTGTAGCAGTAACAACACTGTACCTAATGTAATACACTGTAGCAGTAACAATACTGTACCTAATGTAATACACTGTAGCAGTAACAATACTGTACCTAATGTAATACACTGTAGCAGTAACCACTGTACCTAATGTAATACACTGTAGCAGTAACAACACTGTACCTAATGTAATACACTGTACCTAATGTAATACACTGTACCTAATGTAATACACTGTACCTAATGTAATACACTGTAGCAGTAACATCACTGTACCTAATGTAATACACTGTACCTAATGTAATACACTGTACCTAATGTAATACACTGTAGCAGTAACAATACTGTACCTAATGTAATACACTGTAGCAGTAACAACACTGTACCTAATGTAATACACTGTACCTAATGTAATACACTGTAGCAGTAACATCACTGTACCTAATGTAATACACTGTACCTAATGTAATACACTGTATCAGTAACAACACTGTACCTAATGTAATACACTGTAGCAGTAACAATACTGTACCTAATGTAATACACTGTACCTAATGTAATACACTGTAGCAGTAACAACAATGTACCTAATGTAATACACTGTACCTAATGTAATACACTGTAGCAGTAACAATACTGTACCTAATGTAATACACTGTAGCAGTAACAACACTGTACCTAATGTAATACACTGTACCTAATGTAATACACTGTAGCAGTAACAACACTGTGCCTAATGTAATACACTGTAGCAGTAACAACACTGTGCCTAATGTAATACACTGTAGCAGTAACAACACTGTACCTAATGTAATACACTGTAGCAGTAACAATACTGTACCTAATGTAATACACTGTAGCAGTAACAATACTGTACCTAATGTAATACACTGTAGCAGTAACAATACTGTGCCGAATGTAATACACTGTAGCAGTAACAATACTGTACCTAATGTAATACACTGTACCTAATGTAATACACTGTAGCAGTAACAATACTGTACCTAATGTAATACACTGTACCTAATGTAATACACTGTAGCAGTAACAATACTGTACCTAATGTAATACACTGTAGCAGTAACAATACTGTACCTAATGTAATACACTGTACCTAATGTAATACACTGTAGCAGTAACAACACTGTACCTAATGTAATACACTGTAGCAGTAACAACACTGTACCTAATGTAATACACTGTACCTAATGTTATATACTGTATCAGTAACAACACTGTACCTAATGTAATACACTGTAGCAGTAACAATACTGTACCTAATGTAATACACTGTACCTAATGTAATACACTGTAGCAGTAACAATACTGTACCTAATGTAATACACTGTACCTAATGTAATACACTGGAGCAGTAACAACACTGTACCTAATGTAATACACTGTAGCAGTAACAATACTGTACCTAATGTAATACACTGTAGCAGTAACAATACTGTGCCGAATGTAATACACTGTAGCAGTAACAATACTGTACCTAATGTAATACACTGTACCTAATGTAATACACTGTAGCAGTAACAATACTGTACCTAATGTAATACACTGTACCTAATGTAATATACTGTAGCAGTAACAATACTGTACCTAATGTAATACACTGTAGCAGTAACAATACTGTACCTAATGTAATACACTGTAGCAGTAACAACACTGTACCTAATGTAATACACTGTAGCAGTAACAACACTGTACCTAATGTAATACACTGTACCTAATGTAATACACTGTAGCAGTAACATCACTGTACCTAATGTAATACACTGTACCTAATGTAATACACTGTAGCAGTAACAATACTGTACCTAATGTAATACACTGTAGCAGTAACAACACTGTACCTAATGTAATACACTGTAGCAGTAACAACACTGTACCTAATGTAATACACTGTACCTAATGTAATACACTGTAGCAGTAACATCACTGTACCTAATGTAATACACTGTACCTAATGTAATACACTGTACCTAATGTAATACACTGTAGCAGTAACAATACTGTACCTAATGTAATACACTGTAGCAGTAACAACACTGTACCTAATGTAATACACTGTACCTAATGTAATACACTGTAGCAGTAACATCACTGTACCTAATGTAATACACTGTACCTAATGTAATACACTGTATCAGTAACAACACTGTACCTAATGTAATACACTGTAGCAGTAACAATACTGTACCTAATGTAATACACTGTACCTAATGTAATACACTGTAGCAGTAACAACACTGTACCTAATGTAATACACTGTACCTAATGTAATACACTGTAGCAGTAACAATACTGTACCTAATGTAATACACTGTACCTAATGTAATACACTGTAGCAGTAACATCACTGTGCCTAATGTAATACACTGTAGCAGTAACAACAATGTGCCTAATGTAATACACTGTAGCAGTAACAACACTGTACCTAATGTAATACACTGTAGCAGTAACAATACTGTACCTAATGTAATACACTGTAGCAGTAACAATACTGTACCTAATGTAATACACTGTAGCAGTAACAATACTGTGCCGAATGTAATACACTGTAGCAGTAACAATACTGTACCTAATGTAATACACTGTACCTAATGTAATACACTGTAGCAGTAACAATACTGTACCTAATGTAATACACTGTACCTAATGTAATACACTGTAGCAGTAACAATACTGTACCTAATGTAATACACTGTAGCAGTAACAATACTGTACCTAATGTAATACACTGTAGCAGTAACAATACTGTACCTAATGTAATACACTGTACCTAATGTAATACACTGTAGCAGTAACAACACTGTACCTAATGTAATACACTGTAGCAGTAACAACACTGTACCTAATGTAATACACTGTACCTAATGTAATACACTGTAGCAGTAACAACACTGTACCTAATGTAATACACTGTAGCAGTAACAACACTGTACCTAATGTAATACACTGTACCTAATGTAATACACTGTAGCAGTAACAATACTGTACCTAATGTAATACACTGTACCTAATGTAATACACTGTAGCAGTAACAACACTGTACCTAATGTAATACACTGTAGCAGTAACAATACTGTACCTAATGTAATACACTGTAGCAGTAACAATACTGTACCTAATGTAATACACTGTAGCAGTAACAATACTGTACCTAATGTAATACACTGTAGCAGTAACAATACTGTACCTAATGTAATACACTGTACCTAATGTAATACACTGTAGCAGTAACAATGCTGTACCTAATGTAATACACTCTAGCAGTAACAATACTGTACCTAATGTAATACACTGTACCTAATGTAATACACTGTAGCAGTAACAATACTGTGCCTAATGTAATACACTGTAGCAGTAACAATACTGTACCTAATGTAATACACTGTAGCAGTAACAACACTGTACCTAATGTAATACACTGTACCTAATGTAATACACTGTAGCAGTAACAATACTGTACCTAATGTAATACACTGTAGCAGTAACAATACTGTACCTAATGTAATACACTGTAGCAGTAACAATACTGTGCCTAATGTAATACACTGTAGCAGTAACAATACTGTACCTAATGTAATACACTGTAGCAGTAACAATACTGTACCTAATGTAATACACTGTAGCAGTAACAACACTGTACCTAATGTAATACACTGTACCTAATGTAATACACTGTAGCAGTAACAATACTGTACCTAATGTAATACACTGTACCGAATGTAATACACTGTAGCAGTAACAACACTGTGCCTAATGTAATACACTGTACCTAATGTAATACACTGTAGCAGTAACAATACTGTACCTAATGTAATACACTGTAGCAGTAACAACACTTTACCTAATGTAATACACTGTACCTAATGTAATACACTGTAGCAGTAACAACACTGTGCCTAATGTAATACACTGTAGCAGTAACAACACTGTGCCTAATGTAATACACTGTAGCAGTAACAACACTGTACCTAATGTAATACACTGTAGCAGTAACAATACTGTACCTAATGTAATACACTGTAGCAGTAACAATACTGTACCTAATGTAATACACTGTAGCAGTAACAATACTGTGCCGAATGTAATACACTGTAGCAGTAACAATACTGTACCTAATGTAATACACTGTACCTAATGTAATACACTGTAGCAGTAACAATACTGTACCTAATGTAATACACTGTACCTAATGTAATACACTGTAGCAGTAACAATACTGTACCTAATGTAATACACTGTAGCAGTAACAATACTGTACCTAATGTAATACACTGTAGCAGTAACAATACTGTACCTAATGTAATACACTGTACCTAATGTAATACACTGTAGCAGTAACAACACTGTACCTAATGTAATACACTGTAGCAGTAACAACACTGTACCTAATGTAATACACTGTACCTAATGTTATATACTGTATCAGTAACAACACTGTACCTAATGTAATACACTGTAGCAGTAACAATACTGTACCTAATGTAATACACTGTACCTAATGTAATACACTGTAGCAGTAACAATACTGTACCTAATGTAATACACTGTACCTAATGTAATACACTGTAGCAGTAACAACACTGTACCTAATGTAATACACTGTAGCAGTAACAATACTGTACCTAATGTAATACACTGTAGCAGTAACAATACTGTGCCGAATGTAATACACTGTAATAATACTGTAAGTAACAATACTGTACCTAATGTAATACACTGTAGCAGTAACATTACTGTACCTAATGTAATACACTGTACCTAATGTAATACACTGTAGCAGTAACAATGCTGTACCTAATGTAATACACTGTAGCAGTAACAATACTGTACCTAATGTAATACACTGTACCTAATGTAATACACTGTAGCAGTAACAACACTGTGCCTAATGTAATACACTGTACCTAATGTAATACACTGTACCTAATGTAATACACTGTAGCAGTAACAATACTGTACCTAATGTAATACACTGTACCTAATGTAATACACTGTAGCAGTAACAATACTGTGCCTAATGTAATACACTGTAGCAGTAACAATACTGTACCTAATGTAATACACTGTAGCAGTAACAACACTGTACCTAATGTAATACACTGTACCTAATGTAATACACTGTAGCAGTAACAATACTGTACCTAATGTAATACACTGTAGCAGTAACAATACTGTACCTAATGTAATACACTGTACCTAATGTAATACACTGTAGCAGTAACAATACTGTGCCTAATGTAATACACTGTAGCAGTAACAATACTGTACCTAATGTAATACACTGTAGCAGTAACAATACTGTACCTAATGTAATACACTGTAGCAGTAACAACACTGTACCTAATGTAATACACTGTACCTAATGTAATACACTGTAGCAGTAACAATACTGTACCTAATGTAATACACTGTACCTAATGTAATACACTGTAGCAGTAACAACACTGTGCCTAATGTAATACACTGTACCTAATGTAATACACTGTAGCAGTAACAATACTGTACCTAATGTAATACACTGTACCTAATGTAATACACTGTAGCAGTAACAACACTGTGCCTAATGTAATACACTGTACCTAATGTAATACACTGTACCTAATGTAATACACTGTAGCAGTAACAACACTGTGCCTAATGTAATACACTGTACCTAATGTAATACACTGTAGCAGTAACAACACTGTACCTAATGTAATACACTGTAGCAGTAACAACACTGTGCCTAATGTAATACACTGTACCTAATGTAATACACTGTACCTAATGTAATACACTGTAGCAGTAACAACACTGTGCCTAATGTAATACACTGTACCTAATGTAATACACTGTAGCAGTAACAACACTGTACCTAATGTAATACACTGTAGCAGTAACAATACTGTACCTAATGTAATACACTGTAGCAGCAACACCCCTATTATGTCTTTACATATTTATGAAAATACCTGTTTACCTCTGTGGGGGGTTCATGGGTGGGGAAAAGGCAATAACAAAGAAGTAATGAAGAAAAATACATTTAAATTGTCAGTCATTAATTCCCTCCCAAAACAATGAGTACAACCCACCGGAGGGCCCAGAAGAAGAGAGTTGGAATTGAAAGGGAAAATGATTAAAGATGTATCTTAATGAAGTGTTAATTGCTGTGAGGAAAGGAATGGAAGTTGGAGGAGTGGAGAGGCTCTGACAGAGAGAGAGACAGAGACTTGCTTTGGCAATATAAACATAAACATATGTTTCCCATGCCAATAAAGCCCCTTGAATTGAAAGAGAGACAGAGAGAGAGACAGAGAGAGAGAGAGAGAGAGAGAGAGATGGATAGACAGATAGATAGATAGATAGATAGATAGATAGATAGATAGATAGATAGATAGATAGATAGATAGATAGAGAGAGAGAGAGAGAGAGAGATCTATAGAACTATAGTTTCTGAACCCACGCAAAGCTTGGGTGTTGGAGGTGAAGACCTATAGCCAGACAGGGCAAGGCCAATGGGATCATGATGTGGACACGTCCTGTCAAGACAATTCAACTCTTTCTGGTGATTTAAGGAGTAGAGTATTTAAAGGCTGAAGTGTTTATAACAGACTGTTCTGTGACATTGAAGAGAGACACTTTGACACTGTAGCACTGCGTGATGACATTGGATGGTCATTTGTCATGAATTATGAGCTGTCAAGGACCATGTCATTATGGACATGATGGTTGTATAGACTTAAGACCATTTAATTCAATGTAACTAGCACCATATTCACTGGCCAAAAACTGCATGTAATTGTGCATTCATTGGAAATAACTTTGCATTTTTAGCCTGGTGTGATTTCCAGGATATTTGAAAGCAATCGTTAAGACTTTGTCGTGGTTCACCTCTTGTTCTGGGCTCTAAACGTCTGTTTTTCGTAAGATGGCAGCGTCTTTCTCTTCCTCTTATCATAGACACATTAATGTCCATCAGAGTGCCTGGCTCCCTTTGAGCGGTTTACAGCAGTGCCTCTTTGATCCTAAGTAGTGCTCACCACACAGAAAGGGAAGGAGGTGCCTCTTTGATCCTAAGTAGTGGTCACCACACAGAAAGGGAAGGAGGTGCCTCTTTGATCCTAAGTAGTGCTCACCGCACAGAAAGTGAAGGAGGTGCCTCTTTGATCCTAAGTAGTGCTCACCGCACAGAAAGGGAAGGAGATGCCTCTTTGATCCTAAGTAGTGCTCACCGCACAGAACGGGAAGGAGGTGCCTCTTTGATCCTAAGTAGTGCTCACCGCACAGAACGGGAAGGAGGTGCCTCTTTGATCCTAAGTAGTGCTCACCGCACAGAACGGGAAGGAGGTGCCTCTTTGATCCTAAGTAGTGCTCACCGCACAGAAAGGGACGGAGGTGCCTCTTTGATCCTAAGAAGTGCTCACCGCACAGAAAGGGAAGGAGGTGCCTCTTTGATCCTAAGTAGTGCTCACCACACAGAAAGGGAAGGAGGTGCCTCTTTGATCCTAAGTAGTGGTCACCACACAGAAAGGGAAGGAGGTGCCTCTTTGATCCTAAGTAGTGCTCACCGCACAGAAAGTGAAGGAGGTGCCTCTTTGATCCTAAGTAGTGCTCACCGCACAGAACGGGAAGGAGGTGCCTCTTTGATCCTAAGTAGTGCTCACCGCACAGAAAGGGACGGAGGTGCCTCTTTGATCCTAAGAAGTGCTCACCGCACAGAAAGGGAAGGAGGTGCCTCTTTGATCCTAAGTAGTGCTCACCACACAGAAAGGGAAGGAGGTGCCTCTTTGATCCTAAGGTGGTCACCACACAGAAAGGGAAGGAGGTGCCTTTTGATCCTAAGTAGTGCTCACCACACAGAAAGGGAAGGAGGTGCCTCTTTGATCCTAAGTAGTGCTCACCGCACAGAAAGGGAAGGAGGTGCCTCTTTGATCCTAAGTAGTGCTCACCGCACAGAAAGGGAAGGAGATGCCTCTTTGATCCTAAGTAGTGCTCACCGCACAGAAAGGGAAGGAGGTGCCTCTTTGATCCTAAGTAGTGCTCACCGCACAGAAAGGGAAGGAGGTGCCTCTTTGATCCTAAGTAGTGCTCACCGCACAGAACGGGAAGGAGGTGCCTCTTTGATCCTAAGTAGTGCTCACCGCACAGAACGGGAAGGAGGTGCCTCTTTGATCCTAAGTAGTGCTCACCGCACAGAAAGGGAAGGAGGTGCCTCTTTGATCCTAAGATGCTCACCGCACAGAAGTGCTCACCGCACAGAAAGGGAAGGAGGTGCCTCTTTGATCCTAAGTAGTGCTCACCACACAGAAAGGGAAGGAGGTGCCTCTTTGATCCTAAGTAGTGCTCACCACACAGAATGGGAAGGAGGTGCCTCTTTGATCCTAAGTAGTGCTCACCGCACAGAACAGGAAGGAGGTGCCTCTTTGATCCTAAGTAGTGCTCACCACACAGAAAGGGAAGGAGGTGCCTCTTTGATCCTAAGTAGTGCTCACCGCACAGAAAGGGAAGGAGGTGCCTCTTTGATCCTAAGTAGTGCTCACCGCACAGAACAGGAAGGAGGTGCCTCTTTGATCCTAAGTAGTGCTCACCACACAGAACAGGAAGGAGGTGCCTCTTTGATCCTAAGTAGTGCTCACCACACAGAACAGGAAGGAGGTGCCTCTTTGATCCTAAGTAGTGCTCACCGCACAGAAAGGGAAGGAGGTGCCTCTTTGATCCTAAGTAGTGCTCACCACACAGAACAGGAAGGAGGTGCCTCTTTGATCCTAAGTAGTGCTCACCGCACAGAAAGGGAAGGAGGTGCCTCTTTGATCCTAAGTAGTGCTCACCGCACAGAAAGGGAAGGAGGTGCCTCTTTGATCCTAAGTAGTGCTCACCACACAGAACGGGAAGGAGGTGCCTCTTTGATCCTAAGTAGTGCTCACCACACAGAACGGGAAGGAAGTGCCTCTTTGATCCTAAGTAGTGCTCACCACACAGAAAGGGAAGGAGGTGCCTCTTTGATCCTAAGTAGTGCTCACCACACAGAAAGGGAAGGAGGTGCCTCTTTGATCCTAAGTAGTGCTCACCGCACAGAAAGGGAAGGAGGTGCCTCTTTGATCCTAAGTAGTGCTCACCGCACAGAACAGGAAGGAGGTGCCTCTTTGATCCTAAGTAGTGCTCACCGCACAGAACAGGAAGGAGGTGCCTCTTTGATCCTAAGTAGTGCTCACCACACAGAACAGGAAGGAGGTGCCTCTTTGATCCTAAGTAGTGCTCACCACACAGAACAGGAAGGAGGTGCCTCTTTGATCCTAAGTAGTGCTCACCGCACAGAACAGGAAGGAGGTGCCTCTTTGATCCTAAGTAGTGCTCACCACACAGAAAGGGAAGGAGGTGCCTCTTTGATCCTAAGTAGTGCTCACCGCACAGAAAGGGAAGGAGGTGCCTCTTTGATCCTAAGTAGTGCTCACTGCACAGAAAGGGAAGGAGGTGCCTCTTTGATCCTAAGTAGTGCTCACCGCACAGAACAGGAAGGAGGTGCCTCTTTGATCCTAAGTAGTGCTCACCACACAGAAAGGGAAGGAGGTGCCTCTTTGATCCTAAGTAGTGCTCACCACACAGAAAGGGAAGGAGGTGCCTCTTTGATCCTAAGTAGTGCTCACCGCACAGAACAGGAAGGAGGTGCCTCTTTGATCCTAAGTAGTGCTCACCACACAGAAAGGGAAGGAGGTGCCTCTTTGATCCTAAGTAGTGCTCACCGCACAGAACAGGAAGGAGGTGCCTCTTTGATCCTAAGTAGTGCTCACCACACAGAAAGGGAAGGAGGTGCCTCTTTGATCCTAAGTAGTGCTCACCGCACAGAACAGGAAGGAGGTGCCTCTTTGATCCTAAGTAGTGCTCACCACACAGAACAGGAAGGAGATGCCTCTTTGATATCGCCAGGCGTTTACATATCAATGAGCGCCACCAAAGACTGGAGCTGACTCAGATATTCTCCTCATCGCCGTTCCCAGAAGACTTGTGGTCCAAAGACAGTGCATTGAACATGCAACCAATCTGTCACAAACGCATGTGGACACACACAGGAACAAACACTATTTCATACGCTGTCACAAAAACCCTATACCTTCAACATCCCCTCAAAACCAGTTTCTCTCCACTGTCAAACCGCTCCATGATAGAAAGTGTCTACCTTCTGCTGGCTTGCAGAGAGTTTGGTATTTAGAGCTGAAAGTGTCTTTACAGGTTTTCATTAGGCATCATTTTGAGGCTCATTTGAAATCAATCCCCTCTCCAACGCTCCAGCCCATTCGGATGTCAGCCGGATGAAAAATGATGGGAGGTGGAGGGGCTCCTGAAGGCCCCCGTCCGTTGTGCCTGTCCTCTCCGTTAATACAGTATCATCTGGTACCAAGAGCAGGCAATTCCCCCATCTCATTACCAACAGGATCTGTGGGTCATTATGCTGGATGGAATCCCATTAGGTCTAAAGGTCTAAAGATGGACGCCTTGCACTCTACGTCTCCTATAAACAAACTCTCTCTCTCCTCTTCACCTGACGAACCCCTCTCTCTCTCTCTCTCTCTCTCTCTCTCTCTCTCCTCTTCACCTGACTAACCTCTCTCTCTATCTCTCTTCTTCACCTGACTAACCTCTCTCTCTATCTCTCTTCTTCACCTGACTAACCTCTCTCTCTCTCTCTCTTCACCAGACTAACCTCTCTCTCTCTCTCTCCTCTTCACCTGACTAACCTCTCTCTCTCTCTCTCTCTCTTCATCTGACTAACCTCTCTCTCTCTCTCTCTCTCTCTCCTCTTCACCTGACTAACCTCTCTCTCTCTCTCTCTCGCTCCTCTTCACCTGACTAACCTCTCTCTCTCTCCTCTTCACCTGACTAACCTCTCTCTCTCTCTCCTCTTCACCTGACTAACCTCTCTCTCTCTCTCTCTCTCTTCACCTGACTAATCTTTCTCTCTCTCTCCTCTTCACCTGACTAACCTCTCTCTCTCTCTCTCTCTCTCTCTTCTCTCTCCTCTTCACCTGACTAACCTCTCTCTCTCTCTCTTTCTCTCCTCTTCACCTGACCAACCTCTCTCTCTCTCTCTCTCCTCTTCACCGGACTAACCTCTCTCCCTCTCTCTCTCTTCACCTGACTAACCTCTCTCTCTCTCTCTCCTCTTCACCTGACTAACCTCTCTCTCTCTCCTCTTCACCTGACTAACCTCTCTCTCTCTCTCTCCTCTTCACCTGACTAACCTCTCTCTCTCTCTCTCTCTCTCTCTTCACCTGACTAACCTCTCTCTCTCTCTCTCTCTTCTCTCCTCTTCACCTGACCAACCTCTCTCTCTCTCTCTCTCTCTCTTCACCGGACTAACCTCTCTCCCTCTCTCCTCTTCACCTGACTAACCTCTCTCTCTCTCTCCTCTTCACCTGACTAACCTCTCTCTCTCTCCTCTTCACCTGACTAACCTCTCTCTCTCTCTCTCCTCTTCACCTGACTAACCTCTCTCTCTCTCTCTCTCCACTTCACCGGACTAACCTCTCTCCCTCTCTCCTCTTCACCGGACTAACCTCTCTCCCTCTCTCCTCTTCACCTGACTAACCTCTCTCACTCTCTCTCTCTCCTCTTCATCTGACTAACCTCTCTCTCTCTCTCTCCTCTTCACCTGACTAACCTCTCTCACTCTCTCTCTCCTCTTCATCTGACTAACCTCTGTCTCTCTCGAACCATTCACAGATAGGGCTCCAAAGAGGTCAGACTAAGGAGAGGGCCAAAGCATCAGAGAAAAGGCCTCCTCTACTGTACAGTACATGTTTTTATGTCATACTCAGATAATGTGGCTTGTCCTCTTCTTCCACAGTGGGCTGCTTTTGTTTGTGACACACTGACGGGAAAACCAGATGAATGTCACATGTTTTCATGTGATCACCTGATCTTATGTGAAGTTAATGTGATAACATGTGACAACATGTAAAGCAACATGATAACATGTGAAGTGTTCCAAAATGACATTTTCACATGATTTCCCCGTGAAATGTGGTTTTTCTGTAAGGACAGGTCTGCCTTTCATGTCAATTTCCTGTGTGAATGATCCTGAGGCAGTGGTGCACCCTGGGACAGAGAGGGCTGTCCCTGTCTGACTCGTTTGGCTGAGGACTGCAGCTTGGGCTGATATCTATCACAGTGTTGTGGTCTCAGAGATGGAGCTGCCGTGAGTTAGAGCAGGCTTTCCTGAGGGAGGAAAAGTTGACACTGAGAAGCCAGACAGAGTATCTTGTTACTTCGCTCTGAGACATTTAATTTCATCCACAAAGCAGAGCTGCATTTAATTTCATCCACAGAGCAGAGCTGCATTTAATTTCATCCACAGAGCAGAGCTGCTCAGAGCTGTATTGTGTTTGACCAGCTGGTTATCTGACAATGTAGCCTAGCGTGGCCTAATCAATGATGTTTCTCTCCTATACC
Organism: Oncorhynchus tshawytscha; assembly: GCF_018296145.1. Taxonomy (NCBI): domain Eukaryota; kingdom Metazoa; phylum Chordata; class Actinopteri; order Salmoniformes; family Salmonidae; genus Oncorhynchus; species Oncorhynchus tshawytscha. The sequence continues at coordinate 30,571,089 of NC_056461.1, read as the reverse complement.
CAGAGACATGGGGGTGACATGGGAGTGACGTGGGAGTGACATGGGGGTGACATGGGGGTGACATGGGAGAGACATGGGAGAGACATGGGAGAGACGTGACAGACATGGGAGAGACATGGGAGAGACATGGGAGTGACATGGGGGTGACATGGGGGTGACATGGGGGTGACATGGGAGAGACATGGGAGTGACATGGGGGTGACATGGGGGTGACATGGGGTGACATGGGGTGACATGGGGGTGACATGGGAGAGACATGGGAGTGACATGGGAGAGACATGGGAGAGACGGGAGAGACAGACATGGGAGTGACATGGGGGTGACATGGGGGTGACATGGGGGTGACATGGGAGAGACATGGGAGTGACATGGGAGTGACATGGGGGTGACATGGGGGTGACATGGGGGTGACATGGGGGTGACATGGGAGAGACATGGGAGAGACATGACATGGGAGAGACATGGGAGAGACATGGGGGTGACATGGGGTGACATGGGAGAGACATGGGGGACATGGGAGTGACATGGGGTGACATGGGGGTGACATGGGAGTGACATGGGGGTGACATGGGAGAGACATGGGAGTGACATGGGGGAGACATGGGGGTGACATGGGGGTGACATGGGACATGGGGAGACGTGACAGACATGGGAGAGACATGGGAGTGACATGGGAGAGACATGGGAGAGACATGGGAGTGACATGGGACATGGGAGAGACGTGACATGGGAGAGACATGGGAGAGACGTGACAGACATGGGAGAGACATGGGAGTGACATGGAGAGACATGGGAAAGACATGGGAGTGACATGGGAGAGACATGGGAGAGACGTGACAGACATGGGAGAGACATGGGAGAGACATGGGAGAGACGTGACAGACATGGGAGAGACGTTGGAAAGACATGGGAGAGACATGGGAGAGACATGGGAGAGACGTGACAGACATGGGAGAGACATGGGAGAGACATGGGAGAGACGTGACAGACATGGGAGAGACATGGGAGAGACATGGGAGAGACGTGGGAGAGACATGGGAGAGACATGGGAGTGACATGGGGGTGACATGGGAGAGACATGGGAGAGACATGGGAGTGACATGGGAGTGACATGGGAGTGACATGGGAGAGACATGGGAGAGACATGGGAGAGACATGGGAGTGACATGGGGGTGACAAGGGAGAGACATGGGAGTGACATGGGAGAGACATGGGAGTGACATGGGAGAGACATGGGAGAGACATGGGAGAGACATGGGAGAGACATGGGAGAGACGTGACAGACATGGGAGAGCCATGGGAGTGACATGGGAGTGACATGGGAGTGACATGGGAGAGACATGGGAGAGACATGGGAGAGACATGACAGACATGGGAGAGACATGGGAGAGACATGGGAGAGACATGGGATGGGACATGGGAGTGACATGGGAGAGACATGGGAGAGGGAGAGACATGGGAGAGACACATGGGAGAGACATGGGAGAGACATGGGAGAGACATGGGACATGGGAGAGACATGGGAGTGACATGGGAGTGACATGGGAGTGACATGGGAGTGACATGGGAGAGACATGGGAGAGACATGGGAGTGGGAGACATGGGAGTGACATGGGAGTGACATGGGAGTGACATGGGAGTGACATGGGAGAGACATGGGAGAGACATGGGAGTGACATGGGAGTGACATGGGAGAGACATGGGAGTGACATGGGAGAGACATGGGAGAGACATGGGAGTGACATGGGAGTGACATGGGAGTGACATGGGAGAGACATGGGAGACATGGGAGAGACATGGGAGTGACATGGGAGTGACATGGGAGTGACATGGGAGTGACATGGGAGTGACATGGGAGTGACATGGGAGAGACATGGGAGTGACATGGGGTGACATGGGAGAGACATGGGAGAGACATGGGAGAGACATGGGAGTGACATGGGAGTGACATGGGAGTGACATGGGAGTGACATGGGAGAGACATGGGAGTGACATGGGAGAGACGTGACATGGGAGTGACATGGGAGAGACATGGGAGAGACATGGGAGTGACATGGGAGTGACATGGGAGAGACATGGGAGTGACATGGGAGAGACATGGGAGGGAGTGACATGGGAGTGACATGGGAGAGACATGGGAGAGACATGGGAGTGACATGGGAGTGACATGAGAGACATGGGAGGGAGACATGGGAGAGACATGGGAGTGACATGGGAGTGACATGGGAGTGACATGGGAGTGACATGGGAGAGACATGGGAGTGACATGGGAGTGACATGGGAGAGACATGGGAGAGACATGGGAGTGACATGGGGTGAGATGACATGGGAGAGACATGGGAGTGACATGGGAGAGACATGGGAGAGACATGGGAGTGACATGGGATGGGAGAGACATGGGAGAGACATGGGAGTGACATGGGAGACATGACATGGGAGTGACATGGGAGTGACATGGGAGTGACATGGGAGAGACATGGGAGTGACATGGGGTGACATGGGAGAGACATGGGAGTGACATGGGAGTGACATGGGAGAGACATGGGAGTGACATGGGAGTGACATGGGAGAGACATGGGAGTGACATGGGAGAGACGTGACAGACATGGGAGAGACATGTATCTGGTGTGTATGACAGGGGGTTCTGTCAACGTGATTAGCTATGTTACACCCATGTGGAGTGGGAACCTTTGTGTTTGCATCTGTGCACACGTCATAGTGCATTTCTGTATTCATCCTCTGTTCTGGTATTGTGTGTGTTCCAGAGAGTTCCGTGCGGCAGGCAGCCTCAGTGTGAGTGGTCAGTGTGGAGCTCCTGTCTCTCTTAGGGACATGATTTATGGGACATTCATTCCTGATGGCTGGAACTGGGAGGATATTTCAGCTGGAGGACAAAGGGATTGAACATTTTCTGAGCCGTCAGCAGGGAAAAAGAGACAGATCCTGGGAGCTTCAGCCACTTCTCTGATCCATAAATATAGCCTGCTCTTCTGTTCCAGAGATAGAGATACTAGTCATGTCAAACACAGGCCCACCTTGAACAGGGTTACTGTACGTATACCTGACTGACGATAATGGTATAACCCATTCTGATAATAAACATGATAATGAGACAGAGTGAACTTTTAAGAAAACACAAAACAGAATATCCTATCTACGTTCATTGAGGGGTCTCATATTTCAGTATTATCTGTGGTCTAGCTGCTGTTCCTTATGTTCCCACAAGGGGCAGTATTGAGCTCAGAGCTCAGACTCAACAGGACAGAGGGTCTCAGCCATAGAGCAGCCACATCACCGTCATCAGTATCAGTATACTCAAACACATGGGGGGAAAAAACTCCCATGTGCAAAAAATGTTTGTGCACACATTTGTTTTTATTTTTGACTTTTAATGTGATTGAAAATGTCACAAATGATCTCATTACAGACATAGAGTTGGGAGAAATGTCTTCCTGCAAATGAACCTTCATAAAGAACAAAAAGGTGGTACATTGTTTGCAACAATGACCCTGCTGTTCAAGAGAGAAGAAGGTGTCCACACCAAGCAACAAGAGGAACAAAGACAAGAGAAGCAGCAGAGTAAGATGAGCCCAGCCCACGAGACCAGCTGAGATCACCCTCACACTCGCCACGCGGGTCCATCCTGGACACAAAACAAACTGCTCAGGGCTATCCAATGACACTGTCCCTCAGTCAGATAAAGGGAAAAGGGGTGTCTCTTGTTACAGCTGGGTGGAAGGGAGGGAGGGAGGGAGGGAGGGAGGGAGGGAGGGAGGGAGGGAGGGAGGGAGGGAGGGAGGGAGGGAGGGAGGGAGGGAGGGAGGGAGGGAGGGAGGGAGGGAGGGAGGGAGGGAGGGAGGGAGGGAGGGAGGGAGGGAGGAGAGAGAGAAGAGAAGAGAAGAGAAGAAAAGAAAAGTAAGTCTAACTCTCTCTTCCATTCTTCTTGTGTTTTTGAAACATGGCAGTGAGACAGGAAGGGGCTGTTATCAAACAGGCCAATCAGTCTAAGCAAGAGTGACACTTTCCCAACAAAGACACAGGGCTTCAAAAGAGGAGAAAATGAAAAGAGAGGTGAGAGATAGAGAGACGAGAGAGAGTAATAGAGAGACGAGAGAGATAAAGAGACGAGAGAGAGTGATAGAGAAACGAGAGCGTGATAGAGAGACGAGAGAGATAGAGAGACGAGAGAGAGAGATAGAGAGACGAGAGAGAGAGATAGAGAGACGAGATAGAGAGAGAGTGATGAGAGAGATAGAGAGATGAGAGAGAGAGAGATAGAGAGACGAGAGAGAGAGAGAGTGATGTTTACTGTTAATTTTTATTGTTTATTTCACTTTATATATTCACTTTATATATTATCTACCTCACTTGCTTTGGCAATGTTAACACATGTTTCCCATGCCAATAAAGCCCTTGAATTGAATTGAATTGAATTGAGAGAGATAGAGTGACGAGAGAGATAGAGAGACGAGAGAGAGTGGTAGAGAGACGAGAGAAAGAGAGAGAGATGAGAGACAAGGGAGGTAGATCAGTGAGAGATAGATAGATGAAAGAGATAGAGATATTAGAAAGATGAGAGGCAAGAGAGATAGAGATATAGAGCAGTGAGAGATGGAGAGAGAGATTGAGAGAGAGAGATGAGAGAGAGAGGGAGAGTGGTAGAGAGACGGGAGAAAGAGAGAGAGATGAGAGACAAGGGAGGTAGATCAGTGAGAGATAGATGAAAGAGATAGAGATATGAGAAAGATGAGAGGCAAGAGAGATAGAGATATAGAGCAGTGAGAGATGGAGAGCGAGAGATTGAGAGAGAGAGGAGAGGATAGAGAGATGAGATAGAGAGAGAGTGACGAGAGAGATAGAGAGATGAGAGAGAGATAGAGATATAGAGCAGTGAGAGATGGAGAGAGAGAGATTGAGAGAGAGAGGAGAGAGATAGAGAGACGAGAGAGAGAGAGAGAGATAGAGAGACGAGAGAGAGAGAGAGATAGAGGAGAGAGATAGAGAGACGAGAGAGAGAGAGATAGAGAGACGAGAGAGAGAGAGAGATAGAGAGACGAGATAGAGAGAGCGTGACGAGAGAGATAGTGATATAGATGAAAGAAATAGAGATATTAGAGACATGAGAGACAAGGGAGATAGAGATATGAAAGACGAGAGAAATAGAGCAGTGAGAGATAGAGATATAGAGCAGTGAGAGATGGAGAGATAGAGCAGTGAGAGATAGAGATATGAGAGATATAGCAGTGAGAGAGCCATCAAAAGGAACATAAAATTCAACATACCAATTAGGATCTGGCTAAAAAATACTTGAATCAGTTATAGAACCCATTGCCCTTTATGGTTGTAAGGTCAGGGGTCCGCTCACCAACCAAGACTTCACAAAATGGGACAAACACCAAATTGAGACTCTACATGCAGAGTTCTGCAAAAATATCCTCCGTGTACAACGTAGAACACCAAATAATGCATACAGATCAGAATTAGGCCAGCTAATTATCAAAATCCAGAAAAGAGC